>NW_027395284.1:4951261-4991054 GCF_027580225.2 Misgurnus anguillicaudatus
CAAATCAAATCAAATGCCGGGTTGCGTATGTGTGGGGCGGGTCTATCAACAGAAGGTCCAGATTCTATTGGGGTAGGGGCGTGTTTGTTTAGGTGATTTCAAATATCAACATTGGCTTTCAAACATCATGGACTCCGCCTTTAATATTGGTTCGTTATCTTTCTTACAACAAGATAACTTTATTATGAGTTTCCCATTTCTGTGCGTAGTTAATCTTAAAGGGACACTATACATTTTCCAGCTCCCCTAGAGTTGAACATCTGATTCTTACAGTTTTCGAATCCATTCAGCTGTTCTCCTGCAGCAGCCGAAAATAGTCCCCTTAGTATCTTTCAATAGCATGGGACTATTTTCGGGCACTGTGTAATATCCAGGGGGGCAGGGTTTCATATTTTATTGAAGCTTCCCTGGGCGCCGCCATTGCTTAGCGAACACCCATCTACTGTTAGCATCCCATTGACTCCCATTATTTTGGCGTCACTTTGACAGCGAATAACTTTACATCTGAGGCGTTTAAAGACTCCATTTGTCCATTAATTATTTCTAAAGAAACACGAAAATGTATAAAAGGCTCCATTACCATGTATCTTACGTTATGGCCCAGTAGAAGCAGTTTTTGTAAAAATAGGCTAACGATTGCGTCATAACCTGCGACTCTCTGTCCCGCAGTAGAGAAATTACCGTATGGACTGGAAGAGAAGCTCGCAAGCAATCTTTTACTGTCTATGAGGCAATCGGGTGGACGTGAGGCATAAAGTCAAGGGAGATTATTAATCAGAATACTAACAAAAATTTGCTCAGGAAGTGCGTGCTTCTAATTGACTTCACTTGTCTCCATTGAATCCAATGGGGTCGCTGTGTCCATTTCTTTTACTGTCTATGGTAATATCATTGCGCCTACTGCAGCAATGTTAAGGCAGCAAAGTCCTTGATTGTTAAGCCAGAATGAGAGTATAGTTCCTAGCCATATCTGCCTAGAAAATTCTGTCAATTTTAATACACGATGTAACTACAGAAGAGTCAAGTTTTAAATAGGAAAAATATATAGAAACTCTTTGATTATTTTTAGGCGCGATGCTAAATCAGATTCAATGGGTTGTGCTAAGCTATGCTAAAATTGGTAATTGGAGCTGGAAAATTAGCATATTTAAAAAAAGTGGAGTGTCCCTTTAATATACCTGAAACTATTGACTCTAATAAAAGTATTGGGAAATTTCAGAATTAATCTGCATTCAGGCTAGCAGAGACTTTCTCACTGTGTGTCGTTTGTCTCTTTCAAAAAGATGTTTCTAAATCTGGTTGTCATAAACAAATGAGTAACGTCCACTCCAGTAACTGACGAGAGAATTATGACGTGAACTCCACTGCTTCGCTCCCATTGGTAGTCGCCAAGCATGCCGCACAAGCCCTGAAAAGTGAAGCCAAAACGTCTCGATCACCCCCCAGTGACTGGTCCTAGTATAGGTCATTAACCTTAACCTCCCCCATGTTATTCAATGGGACTTGAGACCAACAAAAATTTTTAATTACACTTCAAATATATTTTTCCGAAGCTGGTTTCTGTCATTTACTGAAGTTTTATCACGCTGATGTAAATTCAAGTGTTTTTAAAATAAGTTTGTTTTTAGTTAGTTATTTAATGCTATAAAAACGGTGGTGTGACATCATGATTGACAGCTGTGCGCATTCTGCAAGAGCTGGGCGGGGCCTTGATTTTGCGGCTTTACTTTCTGCTCACAACTGCGCAGGACTGGTCCTGAAATCGCTACTGCGCAGACTGAAAACCCAAGATGTCAGCCCCGTATCAGGACACTGGCGGCTTCACTTTTCACCAATGGAAGAGAGCGAAAGGGCGTCATCCATCTTTTTTTACAGTCTATGGTAGTCACTCCCAAAAATCGCTCATTATTAGCATAAAGTTAAACTTTTCTCAACTTTGTCATGTGACTGGACACGCCCCATTCAGTCGCCAACGGTCACTGTCGCTCGTGTCGCCAAGCTTCTATTGAAATCAATGGGATTGCATCACTTTGCTACTGCTTGTCGCTTCTAGTCTGAATGCAACGTTAGAGTTTACATTTAAAATTGCCAATTGTCTTAACAAATGCAGAATAAAATGTATATGTATACAATTATATTTGACTTTGAATTATTATTTTAAATATGTTTTTTTTTTTAGGAGAACAGTGAAAATTTTGGCACGGCAAGAAAAACCCTAACCACTGGTATAAAAAATATTTGTGTTGAGCCCTGCCTATATATTATTTAGTACATGCTGTAATAGATTGTGATTTCGGATGCAGAGACAATCTTATGTGGACAAACATTGCATGGTTTAACATTTTGAGCAGGCAGTTAGCATTTTCATACACACTAGCAACAAAAAAAAGGCAAGCCAGCTCTTACAGTAGCCTAACTTACGTGGCTTTTTCACTTGTTTTGTTAAACTCAGGTGTAGTAGCTTTATTTATTTATTTATTTTATGCAGGGTCAGATATTTGTGCCTCGTTGCCTCTTTTAATCGTACCTCTGAAAGAAACTGTGATGAGATTAAAATGCTTTGGTGGCTGCCGTTAAAGCTCCTGAGGTAATTGTTCTGGACAGTTCTATCTCTCTGGGACAAAGACCCTCGGTGATGAGAGGGACGAACAACCGCGCGAGCCGCACGGGTGACAGTCGAACAGCGGGAAAAGATCGCGCGGGGGGTTGTTGTGGGCAAGCGCCACTAATGAATCTGCCAACAGAGGCAGCGGAAGAAAGAAAAAAATTAAACTTGAGGCGATATGACCGAATTTGACTTTCCCTTATTCATTAAAACCTACCTTAAAACGTCAATTCATTGCGGTGGTTTGACGAGGGTCGGGAATGACAGAGATGTTTAAACCGGTCGCGGCGGCGGAAGCGGATGTGACAGGTTCAGGTGTAATTACACGCGCCAAGCTCGCGACTCAGATTAACAGCGTGGCGAGTGTGGTCTGATAGTAAAGGCAGATCTGAGTTGATGAGGCGCATCACTTCATCTAAGTCAAATATCACCATCTCGCCGAGCATCTCATGGGTCTGTTTGCCTTTTCCAATTATAAAGGTGTGACAATAGACTCGACGAATGTATTGTAATTCGTTTACGCAAGAATGCCTTCAAAGCAAAACAGGGGACATTGAGGTTTGGATCAAATTTGATTCGTGTTTATTTTAGATGTACAGTTATTATCTGAGCTCCCGCGTCTTATTCATAAAACAGTGATTTATTTTCAATCTCAGCACTGTTGTTCCAGATATCAGGGATGAGCTTTTTGCAACAGTCCCTCTGATCCCCAGGGTGAGCGCTTATTGCGTCGCGTGTCATTTAAGACTTAAAGCAACACTGCCCTCTAGTGGTTGATTTGTAGGCTATATAGATCATTGAAGTTCAGAGAAAATCTTTTAAATGTTCCCTAATTTGCACAGTCATGACATACAGGGGTATGACTAAACTCATCTCAATATCAAGACCCATACAGTTTATCAAGTAGCTACTTTGAACTAAAGGAATAGTTCACTTTAAAATGAAAATTCTGTCATCATTTACTCATCCTCATGTTGTTCTAAACCTGTATGAATTTCTTTTTTCTGATGAACACAAAAGAATATATTTTGAGAAATGATGGTAAACACACAGCAGTAAGTGACCATAGACTTCCATAGTAGGTATAAAAATATGATGGAATTTAATGGGTAGCGTCAACTGTGTGCTTACCATCATTTATCAAAATATTTTCTTAGTCGTTTATCACAATACTTCCAAAATATTTTTTTCCCTACTATGGAAGTCTATGGTCACTTACTGCTGTGTGTTTACCATCATTTCTCAAAACATATTCTTTTGTGTTCATCAGAAAAAAGAAATTCATACAGGTTTAGAACAACATGAGGATGAATGATGACAGAATTTTCATTTTAAAGTGAACTATCCCTTAAGTCATCCTGGTTTATTATGCACTGACTGAACCCATGTCCACATTTTAACTCCTTTGCTAATGTTGATATGCTATATTTGAGTGATGTGTTTGTGTGTAAATAATTCATAAAATGAATAATAATTTCCCAAATAATATTATAATGTGTAATTTACCTTAGACCAGTAGTCATGGTGCCCACCAAAACAAACGGTGCTATATAGCACCAAAAGTGGTTCTTTGCTCGTAATCATAGAAGAACCATTTTTAGTGCCATATAGCACCGGTGAAGCACCTGTGAAGCACCCGTGTAGAACCATATAGTGCTATGTAGAACCATATGTGGTGCTATATGGCCCCTATATGGTTCTACACAGGTGCTTCGTGCTATATGGCACTAAAAATGGTTCTTCTATGATTACGAGCAAAGAACCGCTTTTTGTGCTATATAGCACCGTTTGGTTTTAGAGTGTATTAATAACCTTAATTTTAATATTTATTTAATACATATTTTTAGCTTGGCTTCTTTTATGTATGTTAACATTTTAAACGATAATAAAACATATTCACAAGTAAAATAAGATAAACTCAACAAGTAAAACAAAAAGTTTTCAGTAGACTATATGAAAAAGTAGCCCTCCAGATTGTTTTATACATTGTGGTATTCTTGCTCACAAAAAGATTGGAGACCCCTGCCTTACTGTATACATGTAAGGTTTCATGTTATTCTGTGTTTCAAATAATAGGTCAAACGTCTTAAGTAGCCTACATTTATTTGTTGTATCTCTTCATGGTAAATATTAAAAGGTCTGTTTACATAGTCCAATTTTACTATATAAAATAGTTTTAAACATATATTTAACATATGTTTTATAAGCAGTATCACACTGTACAGTTCATGAGAGACTTTTAGTGTTTTGCATGAAGGCAAACAATCTCCATCAATGGTTTCAGGTTTCAGACATATTCATAACATAACATAATCAACAACAGCAAAGGACACAACACATTACGATCCCCACAACAAACAACTTTTGATTGCTTGAGGGACTAGAACTGCTATAAAATATGTACTAAGTAAAAAGTAAAAATAATGTTAATGTACCATGTAAATATGTATGTATTGCTATAAGCAGCTTTGCAACAAGGCATTGTGAAAAGTGTTCTGCAAATAACAACATTTCAAAAATGAATTGAATATTGTTGATGAAATAGACCAGGCTACAGAAAAACATTTAAGGCTGTTGCCTATAACAGTCCCTGCTCACTCATATAAAATGTTTACAGAACAAAAGTAAGTAAATCAATATAAAGAATAGAATTTGATTGATTTTGAGACATACATACTAGCTGAAAAAGAAATTCATACATTAAAGGCACAATATGTAAGATTTCATCACTAGAGGTCGCACTTCAAAACAAAAGGTGAAGTTTGATGACATCAATTGAAAGTGTGTTTTTCACCATCCAGAGATGTGTGGAATTCACTAATCATGCATGGATGAGGTAATAAATTAATGTTTTATAACCTGTACATTTGATCACATTATTTTATGCCACCATAATGAATTAGCTGCAAGGCACAACAGCTGCATGCTAGATGCTTTTTAACCACCACTTGCATTTGTCCACTCATGTTGCCATAGTTTCTACACTGAAAAAAATCTTTGCTGCCTAAAATTTTTTGTTGAATCAACTCAGATTTCAAAGGCATGTCAACTTACAATTATTTATCTTGACAAGAGATGAGCTGCTACAACTTATCAAATGAAGTTGACTTCAAGATAAGTAAGTTGAAATGACTTGTAAATCTGAGGCGATTCAACAAAACATTTAATGCAGCAAAAAATTTAAAAATGTAACAAAATTACAACACTTTTGTTTTTGCCCACATTTTTCATGAGCTGAACTCAACGATCTAAGACTTTTTCTATGTATTTCTTTCAAATATTGTTCACAAATCAGTTTTAATCTGTGTTAGTGAGCACTACTCCTTTGCCGAGATAATCCATCCACCTTACAGGTGAGGCATATCAAGATGCTGGGGCCGAAGTGCGATATATTGTGACATGGCCCCTTTAAGAGGCTATTCATACTGTATCAAGTCAGACTCAAGTTTATTTTAAATCTAGATGCGCAGCAAGCGCACTCAAATATAGACACGTTTAAAACAAAACTCGTGTTTACAGGCGAGGGCTTTGAAAAGCAGAAGAAAATGCCATGTCATGCGTTTTCTATGCGTTTCAGATGATAATAGACCCTAATGCAAGAATTCTTCCAATAAGTGGTCAGGACTCGGGACACAATTAACTTGGGCACAAAGCAGTGGGGATATCTCCCACCCGCAATTTACGTGAGGGGGGCTGGATAATATTGTGAGTGCTGGCAGTCTGCAACCTTCAACACCCTTGAGGCCCTCGTGGCCAAAAAAACAGACCGGCCCAACGGCAATTCTCCCGGTCCTCCCAATGGCCAATCTGGGCCTGTATTGATTAGACAGCATTCTTGTTGCACAGGTGTGCCTTAGGCACTCTAAAATGTGTGCCAAACATGTTGCCTTTATAATTTTGTTCAGTGTATTTACTCTGGCTTTGGTACTGTGTATCATTGTGCTACTGTGTACTCAGTCCAATGCAGCCTATAGATGAAAATCAGTCATGTGACCCTTTACATCATGCCGACATCTTGAGTACCTACTGAGTACCAGTAGGCTATACTGACAAGCATTGGCTAGCTTGCTACGATTTACAGATTTTTTTATCTTTTACTGTCTATGATTCTTACCGATACTGCAAAGGGCTACGAAAGACAACATTTTGCACCTCGACTGTCTTAAAAAGAAACGCTACTTTAAAAAAAATCTTGGTTAGGGTGTGATGCCTACTCGTACCTGATGCGCTCTTCCAGCCGCTGTCCGCTGCTACCGAACTACCACTATTTTTACAACACTAAGGCGGCACGACACCACATGAAACTTTGCTCAAAGTATCACCTGGATCTCTACACATGAACACGAGCATTGAGAACATTGCTTGTGTACACAGAGTTTATTAAAAATAAGGTTTTGAACAACTGACTTTGGTTGTTTTGGCGTCCGCTCGTCATCTTTGCCAGACGTAAAGAATCGATTTCCGAATGCGAATGAATGAATCTCATATTAGGCTCGTTTTTCAACTAGAAGGTCAATATTGTTTTTCACTTGCAACAAAACAACGATTTATCCGTGCATTTATATGGAACTATGCTTTAGGAGCTCCCTCATACATATTGACTGGGAAGATGGTGGCGAGCGGACGCCAAAACAACCAAAGTCAGTTGTTCAAAACCTTATTTTTAATAAACTCTGTGTACACAAACAATGTTCTCAATGCGATGCAATGCAATGAATTCACGTGTAGAGACACAGGTGATACTTCGAGCAAAGTATCATGTTGTGTCGAGCCTTCTTAGTGTTGTAAAAATAGTGATTTTGATGCTCACAACATATTGAAGGCATAGCTTATAGTTCTTTTGCTATACCACTTCAGGTACTCAAAATGGCGGAAAACAATTGAGTGACATCAGCTGATATTCATCTACAGGAGTGGTAATCGTTTGGACCCTCACGGTTCAATTCAGAATTGATTCTTACTCTGTAAATTAAAGGCAATGTTTCTCCCTGCCACTCACTGAACAGAGAAAAAGCAGAGAAAGACCATCGGGTGTATTTAGTTTTCTTGCGGTTTTAATTAGTCAAACGGGGCTGTCCTAAATGTATTTGTTTTTTCTTTCTCTACTGCTCATGTAAGCTCCGCTGTAGGTGCCCGTGCAATGTGCGCTCTCATGCTGTCCGTGTGCTCACTCCCGCAGTTGAGATATGCCTTTTGGTTCTGATAAAGTCATGTTATTATTTTGTAAACTAACTTTTAAGAATCGATTTTTGTAATAGATTCAGAATTGTCCACGTCCACATCGAAGAATCGATTTATCCCCCACCCCTAATGCAGCCTGTTTCCAACAATAAACAAATGTCTGTCCATACTAAACATGACATTACTGTTGTGTTAAGACAATCACAAGATATATCTGATGTTGAATTTAAAGTAATGAGGTCCAGGAGTTTGACCAGTAAGATGTCCTGTATTACTTTTTCTGTTGTAGAAAGTCACTTTGGTACTGACAAAGTGTTAACTGCAATGCCTAGATCAGCAAAATCAATTTCCCCTGGGTCAGCTCATGTTCTTAACAGTACAGTGTTATTACAACAGTTCCTTTGGACATACACACCATATTTAAACAACAGAGCTACACACATTCCTCCCGCATCGAGAACAGCAGCTTCTCTGTGTTCCTTGATGCCCTGCTGGTTGATGAAATGAGCAGGAGGAACAGGCCAGTGAGAAGGCTGAGGAAGGCAGCAGTGGGAGCCAACATAAAGGATGGACCGTAATGCACACTAAGCTGCAGACTGGGACAAACTAACCGCCTGCGCTGAAGACCGTACCTCTCTAAAGAGTCTGAGACCTGCATCCATAAAGCAAACATCAACACTACAGAGAAGATTAAGACACCTGCAGGAGGGAGAGAAAACAATGTTTGAGTGTATTCATTTGAAAGAATGTATAAGTAGCAAAATAGGTATTATAATGACTGATTTATTTTTTTAATCCAACCCCACAAGTGAATTCGGAGTTTATATTAATTTGTATGACTTGATACTGTAGTATAATAATAATATTATTTGTATAAAAATGTAATGCTCCCACAGCAGCATAACCTAACCTATAGACCTTTTGCATGTTTGCAAACGAAGATGACGTTTTTTGTGGGCGGAGCCCAACTGGTGGCAGAAAGTGACAGCTCCGCAATAGCGGTGTGAAGTGTTTTAGCGTTAAACTGTGATTTTTATGGACTCGGTGTTCTGTAGAAGTCTGTTTCCCCAATATTTCTCTTAAGTGTAATGTTTCTTATAACGTTTTCCAGTTACGTTTATTTTTTGAAATAAATTAAAAGTTTAAATGACTTGGCTACTGGTGTGTGTGTGTGTGTGTGTGTGTGTGTGTGTGTGTGTGTGTGTGTGTGTGTGTGTGTGTGTGTGTGTGTGTGTGTGTGTGTGTGTGTGTGTGTGTGTGTGTGTGTGTGTGTGTGTGTGCGCGTGTGTGTGTGTGTGTGCGCGTGTGTGTGTGTGTGTGCGCGTGTGTGTGTGTGTGTGCGTGTGTGTAAAAACAAACGGTGCTATATAGCACCAAAAGTGGTTCTTTGCTCGTAATCATAGAAGAACCGTTTTTAGTGCCATATAGCACCGGTGAAGCACCGGTGTAGAACCAAATAGTGCTATGTAGAACCATATGTGGTGCTATATGGCCCCTATATGGTTCTACATTGGTGCTTCACTGGTGCTTCACCGGTGCTATATGGCACTAAAAACGGTTCTTCTATGATTACGAGCAAAGAACCACTTTTGGTGCTATATAGCACCGTTTGTTTTTAGAGTGTTGTTCTTTATTGGTAAATCAATCATTTTTACAGTATGAATCGCTGACATACTTTTAAGAGCAATACTATCATGTATTCTGTATATCTTTTATTAACTATTTCATAATTTTCCTGTTTTCAATTTCTTCCTTATATTTATAGCCTACGTGTTTGTTCTAAAACTATTATGTTTACATACAAATGAATTTGTATAGGCCTGTTTATATATTATTAACACTTTACATTTCCAAATGATTTCCTCACTCCAGTCTGTCCGGTTGAGGGCTTATTGCAATCCTAAACACCTACGTTTTTCTTCAAATGGTGTCTTCGATGACGGTATACTATAAAAATGTAGGTCATCTATTTTGGCATTCCTATTCTGACACTCAACAGCACAACCAGACGTTTTCTAGTGAGTTATATTGTTCGTTTCACTCGTGTCTCATTCATTTCCACTGTTTTTCTGCCACCACATTGCGCGCATGACGTAACTGTGATGTCGACTCGCAAAAGGTCTATATGTAAGTGGGGCAAAATTGCAACTACTTTATCTTTTCTAACTGGTAAAATATTACAAATGGTCATGAATGTGTTTCACATTCCTTACCTCCAGTTATAAAGAGAGACCCTCCAGCCTCATACAGGCGAAGGCTGGTCCTTGGTGTTGCGCAGATTGTGACAAACCCTCCAATCAACATAGAGGAGGCTCCCAGCACAAAAATAGCACACCAAAATGCCCTTTGCACTAGAATTAAAGAAATTCAAAATTATTTTTTAAACATGATGAGGTAATGATGATGAATCCTAATCAAAGACCATTTCATGAAGGTTCTCACCTGTGGCATAATCTGAAGTTGGAAGGCCATTGGTAATAGAGACAGGAGCATGGGACAGGTAGGCTGGCGTGCAAACCTTCTGGTATGGCTGGTTGGCTGGTAAAAAAATTGAATCTTTATACAAATAATTGCCAGCTAAATTAGAATAAATGTGGCCCTGTCTGTGAAATCAGTATTCACCTTATTTTTCACGACAACAAGGGCGGCGCCATTTCGCTCATTTTGTCAACGTTCTTCCGGCCGCATAGACGGTGAGCAGCTGAGGCAGTGACTGAAGGCGACGCGTTAAGCTTAAAAAGCTCACTCGAGCGCCTTTATGTTTCTTTCTTACCAATTTTAAGCAAACTGAGGAACACCCTTATCCCAAGTAATGGTTCGACTACGATGTTCCGGAAACTTTAAACCACGCCGGGTGTTGAAAATGTGGCCAGTTTCAGGTAAGCTATCTTAGCTAACTTTGTTCTCGTTCGCCTAAAGTTAGATTTGTGAAGTCCGTTCTACAAATACACTTAAGATCAGTAACGTTAGTTTATAAAATGCAACTATTTGAATGGTTTTAATTGTCCACCTATATTTTTATATTTACGATAGTACAATGAGATATTATAGTACATTTACATTCTTACAGTAGCCCACGTGATTCCTACAAGTTACTGAGATTTCAGATGCTAGAATGTCAGTTCATTTCTCATTCAGATATTGATAATGACCTATTAAACAACGTATTATTTAACACTGAAGTTAAAGGTTGTGTGTATAATGTTACTGTCTCTATTTAATGCATCTCTCTCTTACACACTGTTCTGTTTAAGTATGGGTGCCATTTATATATTAATTCTCATGATGCAAGTTTATTTTAAATACTAACATAAAACTGTTTATGGTTATATTGTTTTCACAGATGCATTGATGTGTAGTGATGCAGTGGACAACTGTGAGGATGATACCTGTGATGTTCCTAATGTGATGCAGAAACACAATGGGAGGATCCATCCGTCTCTGACCAGAACTACACTTTAAAATCACAACTCAACCTGAAGCAACCTACATCTGATATGGGAAAACAATGGTGCAGTTTCCCTGACAGGGCTTATCCTGGTCCCAGGCTAAAATGCATATTTGAGCTACAATAATTTAAAAACACCTTTTACTGACATACCTCAACATATAAGAGTGCCATTGTTTTGTCACAAGATGCGCACCAGTCTTGTTTTTTTGTAGGGTTTGTTTGCAAAAACTAAAATGTCCTAATATAATTAAATCCTAGTCCTGTAAACCCTGTCCGAGAAACTGCTTCAATGTGTTGAGCTGGCACAAATGTACATATCTCTACTGAGAAACAACCATCTTTGTGTCAGCTTTACAGAGGGTTGATATTGCATCAATTACACAGTCGCCAAGCACTTTACCAGTACATATACCAACAGCTTCCAGATAAACACTTGGGATCAGCTCCTGATGACTCCGATAAAGCTGTGTCTTAATTTATTGCAGGGTGGTCTTGCTTTACCTGTTGTAAAGTTACATTAAACCTTCATATGTGATCAGATGTCATGCAGTGATATTAAACATTTACAGTGTGATCAGATGTTGTGCATTTATATTAAACCTTTACAATGTGATCAGATGTTGTGTATTTATATTAAACATTTACAGTGTGATCAGATGTTGTGCATTTATATTAAACCTTTACAATGTGATCAGATGTTGTGTATTTATATTAAACCTTTACAATGTGATCAGATGTTGTGCAGTTATATTAAACATTCACAGTGTGATCAGATGTTGTGCATTTATATTAAACCTTTACAATGTGATCAGATGTTGTGCATTTATATTAAACATTTACAATGTGATCAGATGTTGTGTATTTATATTAAACCTTTACAATGTGATCAGATGTTGTGCATTTATATTAAACCTTTACAATGTGATCAGATGTTGTGCAGTTATATTAAACATTTACTATGTGATCAGATGTAACCTGCCATGCAGTTATATAAACCTTTACAGTGTGATCAGATATTATCTGTAAGGAATTTCTTAAATCATATGTGAGCTTTGTAGATTCCACTTAAAAGGATTTTTGAAGGAATAAGTGTTGGCAAGTTTGCAAATGAATTCTATCATGGTACCACATAAAAACGAAATAGTTATTGGACTGGCTAAGGTGCACATTTGCTTTAAAAAAGACGAAATCACTGTGTAAATATTGGTAGGCATAAGTACTTTAATAATTTCCAATGCTGATCCATCAACTCCTGACAGGACGAGGTAATATGTCCCATAGGTTACTTGCCGCGGCCGCTTCATATCGTCTAACCACGAGACGATTGATGGGACGATATAAGACTATCCGAGCGTCTTATGAAGTTTTCTCCGTGCTCCTAATTTAAAACATTAACAGCAGTAGCGATATTTGTCATTTGGCTAAAGTTATAGTGAACTACAAACAATCTTCTAACCCCCAAACTAACCACCGAATGCACTGTGCCATATTAGCAGCGGAAGTCGGTTGACAAAATGCGGAAGAGCGAAGAATTAAAAAGGGGCGTGGCGGAATAAGGTGAATAGCATCAACACTGTAAAAAATAAAAAGTTGACTTAACTTACATTTTCAAGGCAACTTGCTGCACAGCTTTTTTGAGTTTACTCAACTTTTGGATGATGTAGTTCACCTAACTCAATTTACTGAGCAATGACAACTTACACCAAAAGTTGAACCAACTTAAACTGATTAGGCTATGAGCAAACTTCTAAGTTTACTCAACTACACTCTAAAAACAAACGGTGCTATATAGCACCAAAAGTGGTTCTTTGCTCGTAATCATAGAAGAACCGTTTTTAGTGCCATATAGCACCGGTGAAGCACCAGTGAAGCACCTGTGTAGAACCATATAGTGCTATGTAGAACCATATTTGGTGCTATAGTGGTTCTATATGGCACCTATATGGTTCTACACAGGTGCTTCACTGGTGCTTCACCGGTGCTATATGGCACTAAAAACGGTTCTTCTATGATTACGATCCAAAGCAACAGTTTTGGTTCTATATAGCACCGTTTGTTTTTTTAGAGTGTAGTGACTTAAGTCCTCTCAACTATTACAACTGTATTCCAGCATCTATCCATAAAGTTAATACACATACAAGTTGGGTAAAGGACAGTTCTTGTGTTCCTGTGTAGCTCAGTGGTAGAACATTGTGTTTGCAGCGCAAAAGGTCATGGGTTCAAACCCAGGGAACACAAGTACTGATAAAAATGTCTAGCTTTTAATGCAGTGTAAGTCACTTTGGATAAAAGCATCTGCATGTTTTGGACTATGGGAGTGAACCCACAATGTCACAGAGAGAACATGCATACTCCACAAAGAAAGGTCTCCTTAACAAAGTCTTTGTCTGACTTAGTCCTTTTTTGAAACAGAGACCTTTTTTTGCTGTGAGGCAACAATGATGCGCGCTAACTCATTGTGCTGCCCTCTACACTGAACACACACTTCTCAATCATGGTAACAATGAACAAACATAATTCTTTAAAAATTACTCTAAATACAACATATAACTAACATTAACAACATAACAACATAAATAAATCCAGCAAACATTAAAACAGTCATCTTTTTTAGTAAATATTAACCAAAGAAGTGAACATGTCGCAATGCATGCTGGGAACCATTCCGACCATTGTTTTTTTTTAAATTGCTTGTTCAGATTACTCAGGTTGGCAAGTTGGGTGAACGAATTGGACAAAAACTTTTTCATCTAAGTCCAGTCAACAAAATAATATTTGTTAGCTGAATGATTATGCTCTTTTCATTCAGTGAACACAAAATAATCAACTGACGCCCTTCATCAAAGAAATCTTTGTTCAAGTTACTTAATGTTCTTTGTTGAATGAACATTTTAAAGTTGGATTTTTTACAGTGAAGGTTTGATTTCAATGATTTATTTGACATTGATTTAAATCTTTGACATGGCCTTATATCAAACATATAAATGTGTAGGATGATGTAAAACAATATATTACAAAAATGTCTGGGTTTCAGTAATCAAAATAAGAGGAAGTAAAGAGTAGATGCATTTGTACAGAATGTACTGTATGTTTGCATTAGTGTAAGTTCAGTACACTCAAAAAAAGTCTTGATGTTTGTTCATTCAACATGATTGAATTAAGGAAAGCTTTTCCACGAAATTAGTTTAGGCTTGTACAACAAGAATACAATAAGTTAATTTAAACAAATAATCTTTTGTTGCACCAACTTAATAAATATATTTTCATTGGTCATAAAAATATCTTGTTCAATAAACTTAATTCGGTTAAGGAAAACTTTTCCACGCAATTAATTCTGGTCTGTTCAACAAAGACAAAACAGCCTGTGACTGCTCTTCCAAGAGATGTGTTCGGAGTGTCATGTGTGTTGCTCGTGCCTCGTCATTTCAAAATATGCGTTTGTTGCTTCATGCGCATCATGTGTCTTGTCAAAATATGTGCCTGCTGCACACACGTCAAAAGGATTTTTGATAAAAGAGATGTTAACGTTCACGAAATACTCGCAAGACACTAACTTAACACTAAACTTTGATTACACATGAGATTAAGCGAGTATCTTTTATCATAAACTCCTTCAAAGCATCTGCAGCACACGCAACCACGCGTGATGCACATTAGTTACATGACGCGCCGAAAATATTTTAAAATGACGAGCCACACACATAACAGGCTATACATGTTGTGATGAGCTTTGCAAAAAGAAGTCACCGGCTGCCACTGATAGGTTTTAAAAAATGATAAAATAAACAAATAACTTACTGATCCAAAAAGCCAACATGCTTTCCTGTTCTCCATTTGAACCCTTCTGATAAGAACATCTCCAAAAGAGGCCTTCGTGATAGAGGAGAGGCATGTTTTCTACCGGAAAACTTTCATCTGGTTGTGTATTTAAAATATCCTAATCAAACATAAATAAAAAAGTCAATAAACAAGTTATAAGATTAAAGTTGTTAAGAATGTCATAACAGTTTGGTGCTTGTTCAGTGTTGACTTCTGTAAAAGAAATAAAGCATAAGCATCATCACAATAAGCATTTATACTGTAAACAATCATTTATTTTACGGTATGCTGCAAAAAATGACTTTCTTACTTAGTATTTTTGTCTTGTTTTCATTAAAAAATATCTAAAGATTCTTAAATTAAGATGTCTTTTCTTGATGAACAAAATGACCTAGTAAAATAAGTCTAATTTTTAAACAAAAAATATAAACTTTAAGTAAATTAGTGCTTAAAACAAGCAAAAAAATCTGCCAATGGAATAAGATTTTTTTTTTAAAATAAGTTTACTTTTTTCATAAACCTTTGTTTTAAGCACAAATTCACTCAAATTTTATAAGACATGTAATAAACATTAATTAAATCACACGAAATGTAACATAAAACCCTCTAATGTGTGTAAAATACAATTTGGGAATTTGTTTTTACTGTTTTTCACCGTTTTTCAACACATTTGAACATAAAAGAGATTTCACTATAAAATATATGGTAATTCAGGGCTTTTACTTTCAAAAACCACACGTTTTACTTTATTTTACCATTAAATTTAAGCAAAATGATCTCACGGAAAGTAGTCACGCAAAATTGTATTTGTCACGACACGGAAGGGTTGTAAGGACAGGACGCAAATGCAAGGTTCAAAAATAAATAACATTTAATAATAAACACACGAGGGCAGACATGGTGAAGGCAGGAACATGAACACAGGAACAGACAGGGTATCAATGACAATGATCCAGCAGTGAGCAAACAGAAGACAGAGGTATATATACACAGACTAAATGACAAACAGGTGTGATGAGGCAGGTAATTAATCAATGAATGTCCAGGTGATAACAATCGGAACAGAAACAAGACATGACACGGATTAACCGTGACATTACCCTCCCCTCTACGAGTGGCTACCAGACACTCACATAAAACACAACAAAAACAAAGTCTGGTAGCGAGAGTCTAAGGGAGGGGTGGAGGGCTTGGGGACCCTGGCGAAGCCGGCAGCCGCCGGGATGAGACCAACAGGACGGTTGGCCGGACTGCGCCAGGAGAACCGGAGCGATCGCTCCGAGAACCGAGGCAGACGAATTACCCCCCTCCTGGGAATCGTCGACGATCAGATGCCCCCGGAAATCATCTCCCATCCCCTCGCGGAAACGGAGACCCTCGGTAGCCACCCCAGGGAAATGATCGGGCGTGGTCCGTTCCGGATCCCCCTGCGAGCAGGATGGTGGTCCTCCGAGGGACCGTCGACGACGACTCAACCGTTGGGGGACCGCCTGGGCCGATCCTCCTCCCGCAGGCCCGCAGGAGCGAGCGATCGCTCACGGTGGTCCCCAAGAGACATCGGGGCTGATGGGGAATGAACCCCGATGTCACTACTCCCCCTCGACGAAACTCCTGGGGGAGCCGCCCTCCGTGAACCTGCTGCGTCCAGTTTGGCTGGATCATTCTGTCACGACACGGAAGGGTTGTAAGGACAGGACGCAAATGCAAGGTTCAAAAATAAATAACATTTAATAATAAACACACGAGGGCAGACATGGTGAAGGCAGGAACATGAACACAGGAACAGACAGGGTATCAATGACAATGATCCAGCAGTGAGCAAACAGAAGACAGAGGTATATATACACAGACTAAATGACAAACAGGTGTGATGAGGCAGGTAATTAATCAATGAATGTCCAGGTGATAACAATCGGAACAGAAACAAGACATGACACGGATTAACCGTGACAGTGGCTGTTTCTCAATTCCAAGAACGCAAAGAACGGACTTGCGTCCTCGTGGAGATCGGTCTTGCCAGGCGACCTTGGAAGAACGAACTCGGAAGTTTTGCCGCAAAGACTTCTGGGGCGTAAAGCGATTTCAGCAAGTCTGCACTCGATGCATCCTCGATATCAAGAACACATCCGGGTATTTTCGCGCGTCCTCTGTCCTTGCGTTCTTGAGAATTGGAATGAACTTCGACCGTTAATGATGACGTAGAGCGAGGACACGAGGATGCAAGATCGCTGAAGAACGCATATTGAGAAACAGCCAGTATTAATATATCAGTTTCCATGGCACGAAATTCAGCTTTTTTGTGCCTTGGCCACAAATGTCTTTTTCGTGACATTCACACAAAATTCTATAAAAAAACAAATTCGTGTCCGTGGCACAACTTTCTTTTTTGTGTTATTTTATGTATTATTTTATAATTTTTTTTACTATTTTTAAATCATTGTCTCTTGGGGTTGGATTAAATTTGGGGTTTGGGTTACGATGTACTTTTATGTATTAGTTTTTTACATGTTTTTCTTCCGCTTTTAAAACTATTCTCGCCTGGAGATGGGGTTAGAGTTCGGGTTGGGATGTCTAAAAATTTAACAGAAAGTGATTCTAACTCCAACCCCAAATGACAATAAGAAGAAAATAGTAAAAAACAATGAGAAAACAATACACAAAATTAAACAAATTTCATAGAAATTCATGCGAGTGTCACGAAAAAGACATTTGTGCTCAAGGCACATAAAAAGCTGAATTTCATGCCATGGACACGAATAAATTAATAAAATTTTGGGTGACTATAACACGACTTTCTGTGTTTTGTTAAATCTATTACAGTTTTAACTGTATATTTCAAGTTTTTTACAATTAAACAGGGTTTTACCGTAGCATTTTTACATTTTTTTTCCCAATTAAAACTACAAACTTGTTTTAAACTTTATAATACTGATACAGTGCAGATTAAAGCTCTATGATATTACAATTTGAACATTAAAGCATTTAAACATGTAAATATGTATAATGTATTCTTAAAAATAGATAAAGCACATGTTCCGAAGTTTGAACTTTCAAACACATGGTATAGTAAATATGCCCAACCCTTACCTTTGTGACTCTCCATGGTCTGAAAACTGCCACATCACCTTGTTCACAAGATTCAGATACCAAAAGCCAGTAATCAGACCCAAGAGACCCCAAGAGAAATATTAAGCTTAGAGCTCCAAAGAACCCAGCCAAGAACCGTAAAACTTCCAGATGCATGGCTGCTGGATCGTCTTTCTGTCGGTCTCTGTCTCTGAATTTTTTTTACTTCTTGGTCTCTGTTCCCAAAACCATCTCCATCTGCTTTGTTAATCAGTTTCTTTAGTCTTCACATTATTTCTTGTCCTTCTATCAAAATCTGAGTTCGGACTCTTACTAGTGTGGCCACTGTGCCATGACCCATGCTAAAAAAAGACCTGACATCACTATTCTTGGACTTCTGTAAAGACTTATTTTAAACAGATGTCTAATCTAGTAGCAAAATAAATAGCAAGGATTAAAATTCATCTTTATACAATATTTAAATGGCAGTATGTGTGTATAATGTGATAATTATTTTATGATTGTAGCACTATTCATATTAGGTTACACAATCTGTTCTGATCTAAATTGTTACGTACTGATGTAATGGTATAGAAAATAGCATCTGTCATCATGTGTTGCTGGTGTCAGTATTCAGTAACCATGTTTAATAAAAATAGATGTACTACTATAAAAAGTTTATTTGACTTTGAAACAGATCTACCCCTGTTAAATGAATGTATATTCCTGAGTAATAACAACAGTGAAATATTAACTTAAGTGTTATAATATTTCTGTTTAATATCTGAAAAAAGAACACATGCTTAATTTCCCCAAAATAAAAATATCACTTTTCCCACAATGTATTCCCCAATCGATTAGTGTCATTACACACCGTCTACTTTAGCTATGTTCATACAGTGTGTTACTTACAATGTAATAAAAGTAAATAGTAAATAAACATGCAAAATATGTTGGTGTTTACACTGTCAGAATAAAAAAATGGTTGCAGGCCGTCACATGGGCAGCACCCTTTAAAAAAGATCCTAAAATGTACCATTTACAAAAAGTACAGGTTACATTATGGTACCAATATACTTTTGAGGTAATAATATGTACTCTTTAGGTGCAAATGTGAACATTTTGAAAGGGTACAGCACCAGTGACAGCTAGGGGCCATATCAAATTCATATACTATAGGTTGTAGCATCAAAAATCACAGACTACAATATAAAGCTTTTAGCTTGACCTAATTTTTGATGCTACCAAATACAGTTCCACCTTTGCATAGTTCACCTATATTTTACATAATATACCATCATCTGAGGCACGGCTGTGGTTCGTATTTTCCAGTTCCTCAAAACAACGCAGAGAATTGTATTGGAGCCTAGTTCAAATCTGGTTAAAATGAGTCATGTGTTTTTTTTCCCCAGGGAACATGGTGAAGAATACCTAAAGTGTGGCCACAAAGTAAGCAGAAAAAGTTTTATTTTGATGATGTTACTTTGATACAAAAGAAAGTTTAGCCTGTGAGGAAAGATAATAAATTAAAATCTTTACATCAATCTTTGCCACTTTAGTTGTTGTGTTTTTCTGTCTGTTTTAATAAACTTTCATAGTCAATTTGTACACACCTATTTGTAATGCTAGTACATTTTAGTAGTATGTAGTATCAATATAAAGTAGTTTGGCGGTTGGCCAATAGGGGGTGCTGGGGAGTCGCCCCCTTAAAGTTGGACAGAGAACAAACTATATGTTACCAAAAACTTTAATATATAGTGATAATTAATACAAAATAAAATCATTTAGTTGTACTAATTCAATGTTAGTCACATTATCATATTTTAAAACAAATATTTAGTTGATTTTTTTTTTAAAGTAGACTAATTAAGACTATTAAGACAAAGGGGTGGTTTCCCGGACAGGGATTAGACTAGTCCTAGACTAAAATAAATATAAGAGCTGTCAAAACTGAAAACAACATGCACTGACATATCTTAAAATACATCAGTGCCCTTTGTTTTTCTTTAAAATGCACGCCAGTATGTTTTTAGTAAGGCATGTTTATTCAAACTAGTTATATTTCATAATTAAACTAAGGCCTAGTCCTGTTTTAAGCTAATCCCAGTCTGGGAAACCACCCAAATATGTTTAAAGAATTAACAACGATGTGCATATTTACAATCATCCACATGATGGCAGAATAGAGCTAAGAATCTGTACGTTTTCATATTTTTTGCATGGCATGAAATACACCTGTTATGCACTGATGCATGAAGATGAAAACAGTAGGCACGCATCGGAGACTTTTATCTCACTATTAGAAAATGTATTATAATATATAATATTTATTAATAAGGTATATTTTTTATTTTAAATATAATGTTTTATTCTTAAACAAAAATTACAGCAATGACCGTCCATCTTAAGTAACTCCCTGGCTTTACATAAAAAACGTGCAGATTTTTGTTTAAGGATTGTATTCGCTAGTTTCAACGTATTTAAAACATAATAAAACAAATATAGTAGTAACTCTACTAAATGTATTACTTAGACGAATCGTGTAAATACATTTCCTTAGACAAACCAGAATATTAAACTAACGCGTTGTTTTACTTTTATTGTCTCCTTAAATCAGATTATTTGTTTGTGTTGCCTGAGTGAACGCGCTTGCACGTGTATCTGCAGACAGAGCGCGTGGAAAGGGCGGGACCGGACATGGTGGCGTCACGCACAAGGGCGGAGTCTCGCCCTGCAGCAGAGAAGCGCAGGAGGCAGAGCGCTGGAATTTGGCAACAGAGATTAGAAAGCATCTTTAACTCTTCCCAACGATATGGATTGACCTAGCGACCCACTGGGATGTGAGTACATATTATTTGTGAAACATTAAGAAGAGTCTTGATGTTATTTGATGGTTACAAAACCACAGAAATGCAATAAGTAACGTGCGTGCTGTTTCTGTGGTCTGTAGTGCGCAAGGCGATCGAACTAAAAATAAGTTAGGTTTGTAGCGTTGTTATCCACTCGGTTGTGATGTATCATTTGATCGTAATTTAATAGTGTGTTACGAGGTTTTATGTGAGAAATCTTTGAAGACCAAAGCGAAAGCTACTAACGATTCTTGTCGCAGGGAAAAGCCTGGAAGTGTCATTAGTCGGCGGCGGAAGGTTAAAGTATGAATGCAGTGTGACTTGAAAGGCCAGTGTTTTCTTTTGCTAAATTATCTGACATCATGCATTGTGAAAGTGAAACGGGGTGTACGTTTCAACTTTGGCAAGTGCTTTCAAAATCATATGGCATGTGTAATTGTAAACTTGTAAACATTCTTATTACGGCTCGTTACTTAATAAGGATGTGGTTTATGATAAAGTGCGCCATTGTACTAACGTTACTTATGCTGTTTGGTTGTACAAACCACCAATAATGTTTGGGATCATTATGCATATGTGATAAGTTATAAATAGCTGATCTGTTTACTCAGGCCCTAAGAGAGGTCTCGTGCAGTCGTTGGTAAATGATGGACTGTTAGACATCCGTCTATATAAGTTTGTCAGGTTTACCATGTTGGATCTCGTGAGGCTGGCGTTGTTGCATAAATATTGTGTAATTGACCACACTGGGTTTTGGTGATTTGTGATAGTTTCACTTAGCTCAGAGGAAAACATGGGCACATGGCAGGCTTGCCACAAAGGAGATTGCCTTTATAAAGCACGGGTTCAGCAAAATATGAACATATGACACAATATGATACTGTTCTCACTCTCGTGTCCTGCAAACCTGTACACATTAAAGGAGACATATTATGAAAATCTGACTTTTTCCATGTTTAAGTGCTATAATTGGGTCCCCAGTGCTTCTATCAACCTAAAAATAATAATAATAATAACAACAGTAACTTAGTTTTGGTAAACCATTATCTGCAAGCATTTAAAAAAAGGTAATTGAAATTTAGCTCCCCTTGTGATGTCAGAAGGGGATAATACCCCCCTTAAAGGGATAGTTCAGCTAAAAATGATATTTTAACCCATGATTTACTCACCCCGAAGCCGTCCGAGATGCATATGTCCATCATTTTTCAGACGATGACATTTTCAGTTATTTTAGAAAATGTTTTAGATCTTTCAGTTAATCAAATGTGAAGTTATGGGGTCCACGACCTTCAAGTCCAAAAAGTGTGCAGCCATCCTTCACAAAATAAATCCAAACGGCTCCACAATGATAAACAAAGTCCTTCTGAGGGTAATCCGCGCAGTTTCCTTGTAGAAATATCCACATTTAAAACTTTATAAACCAAAATAACTCGCATCCGGTAATGCCGCCATCTTAGTCGCATCCAGATTCAGGATGAGAGCTTATGCAGCGTACTGAGTAGGGCTGGGCGATTAATCGAAATCGAACCGCAATCGCGATGTGAAACGTTGCGATTAGCAAATCGAGAAAGGATGCGATATAATGCGATTTGAGAAATATGTAGAGAGGCTTTGAGACAGTCTAACCAATTGAGCGAGCGCAAGTATGTCTGTGCTTTCTCCGTGAGAGGCACGTCAACCAAAACAGCGCTTCTCCTAAACTGACGAGGGGTTTCAATTTAAAGCATGCGCGCAGCCTGTGTCTCTCAATGCTTGTTAAATACTCGTGCCTGGTTCCGCATCGCAAGACTTTGCGCGCGCGTCTTCCACAACAGACAAGGTGTTTAAACTTGACGCACACGTGCAGCCTGTGTCTCTATGCTTATTTAATACTCCCGCCTGTCTCCGCAAGTCCGCATCGCAAGACTTCACGCCTGCGTCTCCCAAAAAGGATGATGCGTTAAAACTTCACACACACACGCCCAACAACAAGCCCGGCTTCTTATTTAAAACAAAGTAAAATACCATTTAGCTGGATTGCTAATGTCACTTGAATGAAATGGTCAGTAAGAAGTCCTTATAAATCTAAAATCATTATAAGTTGGAGTCGTTTATAACGTGCATTTGAAAAAGCAACACTTTTTAAACAAAATCATTAAAAATATTCTTTATTATCATGAAAATACCTGAAACAATACAAGGAACGGCGATATAAATATTCTCTAGACATTTCCTGGAATAGCATTTGTAATGCTTCTTCTTCTGTGGCACAATTGGAGTTTCTGCACGAGAGCGCCCTCTGGCTTTTGTGGCGGCATTTCACCGCAATTCATTCAAATTCATTCATTGAGAAAACGCGCATTTGCACAATTAATCGTGACAGCCCTACGTGCAACACAAAATAATACATTTTAATTTTTTCAGTATTTTTTCGATACAGTGAATCAAATTAAGAGCCCATTGACATTTTAAAAGGCTGTATTATTTTTACACTTTAATAGTCATAGTTTTGTATTGACATGTGAGCAAACGATAACAGTATTTTCTCTCTGTTTTTGACTCAACCGTCCATTTTAGACCTGTTAAATTTATATCAGCCTCTATGCTTGTTTGTAAATTATACATTTGTATGTCTATTAATTGTATGTATAACATAGCTTGTTTCAAGTATCTTGTTTTTACTTCCACATTGGCCAACATTTGCCACAGGGAAAGTACACAAAGGTACATAAAGCCGCTGTGTAGTGTGTATGAAACTGCCTACTTAGTATATAGTAGGTTGGACCCTTTGATGGACTCGATGCGTTAACGCGGCTCTATTCAAATGCAAATACATATATATTGCAGTTGTCCCTTGTGGTTAAATTGTGCTAATTTAAAGCTCCCATAACCAACGTTGTTTCTGCATATCTGATGTTTATCTGGAGTACCTATAGAGTAGTACTGCATCCCTCATATCTCCAAAGAGAGTTTTATCAGATTTATAAAAGACAGCTCTGGCGATTCTTTCCGATAACGTACGAAAAAATTAGGAAGGAGGAGTTACAAGCTGCGGGAGGAGTGAGTCATGAGCCAATCAACACTGTATACAACACTGCATAACTTATGATTTACTGCATGTTCGTGCCATTTATATTATATGCACTTACGCACAGGTTTCCAACATAATTGGGTCCCCAGTGCTTCTGTCAACCTATAGAAAATGTACACAGAAGTTTTACTTACCTTATGCATCTCATGACCCGGTTGGGACTTTTTAAATAAACACTCAAAACTTCGCTGCTACCCAGGATAACCAAACTATATCCATTGTTTCCATAATGTTGGCTTTCTTCTCCTTACATCCAAAAACACACTTTTGAGTCTTGATATAAAACAAAACTGTCGCGTGAACTGATGCCTGTAACTTAGCATCCTCGGTTCTCATTCTCCCGCTGATTGACGTTAGGGTTGTTGCGGTGACAGATTTTTCCCACCAGTTAATCAGCGCATGACAAATGAGGGAGGGGCTTATAAATGCGCATGCAGACACGCGCCTTTTACTTTAACTTTACGCAACTGTTTGCGTACGCTGCGTTAAATTGTCAGCTGGTTCCGTATTTGAAAAAAACTTTCCGAAACTTGTACGAACCCTGGTGAAGTGCATTTGGCACAGAAATACTCTGTAACACGTCCAACTGCTTTTTTGACACTTTGTTGTTAAGACTATGTATGTCACATAAAGTATCAACATGGCAGATGTATTCATACTATCATTAATACTATCCATATTTATACTAAATAGTACACAGCAAAATCACCAGTGTTAAATTTTCAGGGATGGTGTTAAATACACAGTGTTGATGCTGTTTTAACACTATCTGGTAATAAAATAACACTGCCATTGCTAGGCCAGTGTTATATCCACGACAGTGTCAGTGTAAAACAAGGGTGTTATCAGATTTCACTCTGAGCGGTGTAAATCAAGCCACGCCTCCACTAAACATATCCTGTCAGGGATTTTACCGCCATTTTCTTTCAAAGGAGGACTGAAGAGATCAGGTAAATCTCATAATATTCACTTGGTTTAGATAAATTAAACTGTTATTTCTCTGTCTGACTCTACGCAGCCATTTGCCAAAAAACCTAAATAAGATATTTTTCCCATTTTATTTCCCGTTTGTTCGTTATTTGGTTCAGTTTAATCAGAGCTACCTTGTGTTACGTTGTTCCCTTGTTAGTTTGGTATAAAGTTAAACTGCTAGCTAAAAGTTTTAACCAAAAAGGATAATATTAACAGGAGATATGAATGAATGTAATAATTGAACCATGATAAAACGCGACATGCACTACAAATTGAAGGTATGAAATTAAGTTAAATGAAAGCTCGTTTATTCACCATATGATGCTCGTTATGAGGTAATCATATAGGCTATACCGTGAGTTAACGAGGTCGTTTACATGCACGTGAGTGCACGGATATCGGTTAATTATTCAAATTACTGAAAAACACGGAGAAAACCGCAACCGCATCGTCATGTGTTTTTTTTTTTTTTTTTTAGATGTATGCAAACAGGGAAAATATCGCCAAACCAACAATTCATTTTACCTCAGAATATGCACAGATTGGATGCATTGTGTGTTGTAAGCTTTTCGTGGCGCTAGATGTCAGACAGATGCAAATAGCAAATACATACGAAAGTGTAAAACGTGTATGGCGAACATTTGTTTTTCTGTCATTATAGATGCTAGTTTGGTGAAAGTACACACTGAGTGCTTCAAATCATTCAGAAGAGATGCTGTTTTTAGGGCAGTTTATTAAAGAAGACCTGACATGGATGACTTCCAATTAGAAACGACTGCTAATACTTATATAAATTCATTACAGAAGGTAAGTTTATATATTTATACATATAAATCATTTTATTTGACATAACTGAACAGTTAACCAATCTTTTTAGTATATGTAGTTTTGTACATATTATGGTTATTAATCAGGCAAGAAAGTGACATGACCTGCTGCCAACTTTAATAAAAATATATTATCTTCTCATACATCGTTTTGCTATTGATGTCATATTAAATAGCAATCAAATTGATTACTATTTTGAAAATGTATAATTGAAGATTCATATTGTCTTGAGTGCTGTTTTTAATATAAAAAGAATGTTGAGTTTTCAGAGTCTTTATTGTCATTTTTTTGTGATAGGACCCTACCAGACTATATTTGAATACGGCATACCCGTGAATTCTGGAACTGTTATTCCTTAACCCAGTTTGGAGGATAAGAGCTTACCAACTATGTGAGTACACACAGTACTTTAGTACTGTACACTGTCTCTAACATGATTATACTGAGATGATTTTGATTCAAATAACGGTTAAAACTGCATCCTTTTTGGTATTTTCTTGACCCTTTTTGTCTTTGAAAATCTGCAGAAATATGCTGAGGTGATGTATTGCAAAATAGCCAACATACAACAATTAAAGGATAATTGCAGCCTATATCCTGATGAAGATATGGATGACCCTCTGTCTGGTCAACAGGAGTTTAAATATGGTAAGTGTACATGGGTTTGTTACTTTTACGGTTTTAAAGTTTAACTGTACACTCATGGTGTTTAAATTCTGTTTTGCTAGGACGGGACAGTGATGTGGCAGCTCTTCCGTGGCTCATTCACTTCTTGCCTTCATTTGTGAAAGGAAGAAAGACTGGAGAGGGTCAATGTGCAACTGAAGCTACTGATTGTGCTGTGTAAGTTTTTTGGTATTTTGTTCTAGTTATTTATTCAGCAGTTAGTTTGCTTGCATTGTTCACCCCATGTAAATGCATACAAGTTCATAAATACACATCAAATACATTCATCAAATACACTATTTTAAAACACTTAGGTGATGAGCATCAATCCATGCTTTGAGGTGGATGGATCAGCACAGCCCTGCCTGCTCTGCGTTGGGAACAAAAGTTGCATCCAGAATTTTTGCATCATTCTGGACCAAAAAGCCATTCCCTCCATGATGAAGACCACTGATGCAGCCTTCCACTACTGTACAGTAAAACAACTACAGAACTAAATACCAGGTTGGAACGTGTTTAAGAAAAATGAAACGTCTTTTGAATTGAAATGTCTGTTTTGTTATGGAAAAAATCTTTAGTATTGTGAAGGATAAGCATTTCTGCCTGCCAGTAAGGTAATTGCAGTGTATTTTAATATTCAAGTTTTGAGTAGGGTGGCTAATTTTTTTTAACTCTTATTTGATTTAGGGTCCTTTATAATAAGTGGTTTTCATGTCACTGCGCTGTGGTATAAGATAACTTTCATTATTCCATACTGTATTCTGTGTCTAATTGTATCTGAGGTATTTAAATAAGCAGTGTTAAATGCAAAGTGTTGTGTGTATCAATGTAAATATTAAATGTGATTTACTTTAATAAAAAGAGGTTTTGCAATATTTCTTGTCATTTTTCTTTTATAGAAACAACCCATTAGCAACAAAAGTGGCTATTAATCAGTATTTTAACACTTAACATTGTTGAATTCACATTACACTGGTGTTGACTTTAAATTAGGAGTGTTAATTTTTAACACTGTATTTGTGTGCCAACACCAGTGTAGTGTGGAAACAACAATGAATAGTGTTGAACAAAGTGTAAAATTTAACAATATTGAGTGTTAAATTAACATATAATGGGTGTTGTTAAATTAACACTACACTTTTGACTAAATTAACACAGTGTAGTGTGGACACATATACACACTTTGCCGGTGTTAAATTTGACACTGTGGGTGTTATTTTAACACCAGTGATTTTGCTGTGTACCTACTGTTTTAATGGTTGATGATCATCTAATTCAGTACCTACTGTAGTACTGTCACAGTATGCAATTTCGGACGCAGCCAAAGACTTGTTACTCTGTGTTTGTTCTGTTTGTGTTTTAGTTAGTTGATACTATCGACTCCCTTCACCCTCACAATCCGCAATGACTGCCTCACATCATCGCCTCAGCCCAAAGCACATTTAGCTCTGCTGAGATCAGTGTTTCAGTTTTATGTCCATAATTTAAAGTTAGTCATATCTGTGACTCATACTGTACTTTACTTCCAGAACAGGCCTCTGATCAGTTTAACACATTTTTAACTGATTATTCCTCCTTGGTACCCAGAGAGGCACCTTGACAAGATTTAATGCTTGAGACTTACAATCACCGCGACTTGTTTTCTCCTGAGGAATAAGCTTGTAGGCCTGTGCCAGGTTTGCAATGTCTATTTTTCTTCCAAGGACTCCCAGGCTGAGGGCAGGAAGCACATTTGCCATTGGGTTTGTGTAAACTGTGGAAAATCTTTAAAGGCTAAGATAAACAGATTTATCATCTTCTTTGCAAAGAGATTGTGCTTATGCAATTGATGACATGTATTTTGGTCATGGTTCTCTTGGATTGTTTTCAAATCTGTCTCAGTCTCAAATGACTCCCGAGGCTGTAAGGAGATCAAAATCATTTGTTATTTGGCTACTCATACCATAATGGTACCAAAATGCCTGATAGTTATGCAACACAGGTCTTATTAATATATCCTGGGATATAGGATATTGCAGTCCACATGGGGCTAAAACAAGAGTCTGTCCGTTGATAATATGTTTGCCCTGGAAAGCTCTCTAGTAATGGTTGTAAACGTGACCATGTGGAATCCTCCTCAGTCATATGCTGTGCTGAGGGAAGGATGTTATGTAATTGTGGTCCTGATGCAAAACATCCCACTGATCCTTCTCCAGTCATGTGGATGATGGAAACCTGGAAGCAATGATGGATGAAAAATAAATTCAGGACTATTAGCAGGACTATTGTTCTTTAAATATATAAACCTGAATTATATCAAATGAAAGAACAGACCATCTGCTTTCAAACAAAAAACCTGTTTCATTCTGTCTTTATTACCTCTCAAATATGGGTAGGTTTCTTAAAAAATACCACATTTTGAGCAGAAGGCTGAGATAATAGCATTTTTATAAAGGACTTTTTTCATAGATCCGATTCAGAGCGATAATCAAACATACACAGTTTTTGCTGTTTTTAAATTGTGCTGTAATTATGCAGCTGGGTTGCCAGTAACTTACTGTAGAAGATAAATACTGAATATGTTTCATGTTCATTTAACTTTGAACAAACTGTTGCCAGTAAATAACATAAATGTAAAATCTACAGTAAGTTACTGTCAGCCAGTTGTCAGTAATACTGTAATTTCTACAGATTTTTTTACAGTGTGGATGCTTCAGTATTTTATAACTTTCAACCATATTTAGAGCAGGTAGTCGAAAACACATTCGACCGGATTGCGTTTGTCGTGTAGACGCTCATGTGGTCAAAGGTGTTTGAACAGCTACTTAAAGGGACATTCCACTTTTTTTGAAAATATGCTAATTTTCCAGCTCCGCTAGAGTTAAACATTTGATTTTTATCGGTTTGGAATCCATTCAGCTGATCTCCGGGTCTGGCGCTAGGACTTTTAGCATAGCGTAGCACAATCCATTGAATCTGATTAGACCATTAGCATCACGCAAAAAAAGAACCAAAGAGTAGGGCCCCAGACTGCCACCAAAATTTTAGAGTGTGACACTGAATTTTACATCCAGTCGCACATGTGCGACCAGTAAATTTGACCTTTTTTTGTGATGTGACACTGAATTTGAAACAGCACATTGTACTTTCTGCATCTATCATTAAAGTATTTATTAGTAATACAGTGGAAATTAGTAGAAATGTGAATATATGGTTAGCATATTGATTTACAGTGTGTGCCCCTAAATTTTCTGGTTGCGCCCCTAAAATTTTCAGTTGGGGGCCGCTTTTAGTGAAAAAAGTTAGTCTGGAGCCCTGAAGAGCTTCAATATCTTTCCTAAATATGGGTAGGTTTCTTAAAAATTCCCACATTTTGAGCAAAAGGCTGAGATAATAGCATTTTTATAAAGGGCTTTTTCTAGATCCGATTCAGAGTTTATACTGTTTTTAAATTAGTTGACTGTAAAAATGTGCTGTAGTTATGCAGCTGGTTGCCAGTAACTTACTGTAGAAGATAAATACTGAAAATGTTTCATGTTCATTTAACTTTGAACAAACTTTTGCCAGTAAATAACATAAATGTAAAATCTACAGTAAGTTACTGGCAGCTAGTTGTCAGTAATACCCAGTAATACTGTAATTTCTACAGATTTTTTTTACAGTGTGGATACTTCAGTATTTGATAACTTTCAACCATATTTTAAGCAGGTAGTCGAAAACACATTCGACCGGATTGCTTTTGTGGTGTAGACGCACATGTGGTCAAAGGTGTTTGAACAGCTACTTAAAGGGACATTCCACTTTTTTTGAAAATATGCTAATTTTCCAGCTCCCCTAGAGTTAAACATTTGATTCTTATCGGTTTGGAATCCATTCAGCTGATCTCTGGGTCTGGCGCTAGGACTTTTAGCATAGCTTAGCACAATCCATTGAATCTGATTAGACCATAAGCATCAGGCAAAAAAATAACCAAAGAGCAGGGCCCCAGACTGCCACCAAAATTTGAGAGTGTACCACTGAATTTTACATCCAGTCGCACATGTGCGACCAGTAAATTTGACCTTTTTTTTGTGATGTGACACTGAATTTGAAACAACACATTGTACTTTCTGCATCTATCATTAAAGTATTTATTAGTAATACAGTGGAAATTAGTAGAAATGTGAATATATGGTAAGCATATTGATTTACAGTGTGTGCCCCTAAATTTTCTGGTTGCGCCTCAAAAATTTTCAGTTGGGGGCCACAGTGCTTTTAGTGAAAAAAGTTAGTCTGAAGCCCTGAAGAGCTTCAATATTTTTCCTAAATATGGGTAGGTTTCTTAAAAATTCCCACATTTTGAGCAAAAGGCTGAGATAATAGCATTTTTATAAAGGGCTTTTTCTAGATCCGATTCAGAGTTTATACTGTTTTTGAATCAGTGGACTGTAAAAATGTGCTGTAATTATATAATTCGACCTCCGGAGGCTACAGTCTTCGGATTGAGAAACGGCCAATATCTTTCCTCATTGTTCCGCCTCCAAGCCAGCGGGTCATCACTGATATCAGTTACCTTCCCTTGCAAATTAGCGCATTAACTCCGCGTCTGCTGGCTGTTTGCGTTAACATGAACCTGAAGACATCTCACATTGTACTTTATATTTTTCATAATTTGTGAGGTGCACACCACCGCGGGGTGCACTTCCCGACCGCCGGTTGACTCCACCACCGCGGTGGTGCCGTGGTAATTACAACCGTCCCAGCCCTATTATTTACATGCTACAGTAGTTACACTCATTTAAGATAATGTTATTAATAGTGGGAATTTGGGAAATAATCAGTTTCTACAATCTTTGTGCTATCTATCATCGTTCACCAGACGTTCTACAACATCTGCTTCAGTTTCTGTTTATTAACCCTTTAGTTTCACTTCATCACGTAGCTATTTTCGTTTGAGGTATCAGTTAAAAAACATTTAATTTTTAATAATCTAGTATGTGTTCATTTTCTGTCATAGTTTCTTCAAAATTAAGTTTTATTTGAGTGTCTTAAATAAAAATATTTTCATTTTCATCATGACGCGTACGCCCCGCCCCTTTGATTGCACGCCCCCCCAGCACCGCCCACCCTCCAACCCTACCACCTTAACTAACAATTTTCTGCGGGAAACCCTGTTACGCACTGCCCAAAAATAGTCCCCTGCCATTGAAAGTAACCAAGGGGACTGTTTTCAGGCAGTTCGTAATATCACTAAGCCTGCTGCAGCAATTTTACATCACCAAAGTCCAACATTACAGCATCACGTGGCCGTTCACATGTCACATCTAAAAACGTGTGTTAAATGCGAAGTAATCAGCACATAAGCAGTCGAAAGTGGACAAAAGAGAGATTAATATACCAGATGTGAACCGAAATATGTCTTTCTCATCCACTTGTGATTTGATCGAGCAAAACACATCTTATCAGGTGATGCTGCAAAAACCAAAAAAAAATGGGACAGAGGTGAGGGATGGCTATAGATAGACCTCTTCATGTTGATTGGTTGGATTACATGACCATGCACTTTCTGAACTTAGTTGAATAAACTTAATTTAAATCACTACTAAGATACCAACAGATAATTATACTGTATTTGTATATAATCATTGACATATGTACAGTTTATCACACAGATATAGCAAATTTTGCGAATCACATCGTTTTAACCACATTGTCGTTTGCATGTGTAACTTTTTCATTTTTTGCACATTCTCTGCCATGTTAATGTGCCTTTTTTGTACATAGGAAATTGCACACCCCTTTTATCACCACAGAGAAGGAACAATACAGTTGCAGGCTAAAATAATGGCCAGCATAATGTTTGTTTGCAATGATCCATTTAATGCCAGAATAGAATCGTGGCACACAGCCATTTCTTTCATCCCCTTTTTAGATGGACCTCTGTGAAATAAGAGCTCGATATTGCTTATGTACGAAAAGCCATGTCATTTCCTGCTGACCTTCAGAAGTTATTCTCCTTGTCTGGGCAAAGGGGTTGAGAGAAGCTTGCTGAATATGTGTTTTTACATTCAGACATTGAACACGAGACTTGTATCATGCATATCTTGTCTCTTGTCATCTGAAAGTAGGTCATTTGTCAGGGTCTAGTTAAAGATTTCTTGTCCTGTGAGTTCTAGTCATTGTAATTGACATATGTAATTGCCCAGAATAGAGAATATAAGTACCCTAATTTAGTACCTTCATTCATATTCATTTACTTCCTCAAATTGATGCTTTGCTACAAGTGGCAGTATTTGCATCAGACCACATCCTTTAAGACCACTTAGACAAAGCAAAACCGCTCTCTCCAACTGCACATACAGTAAGCACATAACTTACATAAGCACATGTTCATTTCCCCACATTCATGTTTGTTTGCCTGTATTTTGATAAACACTTCTCGCTTTGAATTATTATCCATTTCGAATGATTGTTAGCCTGCATTTTAACATTTTTACAGATTACGTTAATGTTTCTCTTTATCAGACATTAAGGGTGTTTTCACATATAGGTCATTTTAAAAGAATCAAACCCAGTTCACTTAAAGTGAGCCAGAAAAGGAACTATCCGAATGTTACCTCAGTCCGTTTGGTGTTCACAATATAGTGGACACAAAAGAGGACCCAGTTCTTTTTTGGTCCTCTTTATAACTGAAGTGATCTCAGACCCTTTCTTGTTCACATCAAAACTTTATAAGAAATCAGATGGCAGCTTTCTGTGTAGCAGTTGATTTTGATACATGTCAAAACAACACGTGAAGCAGACTGTGAGATCATTTTGCAACCGACCTCAATTCCGATACGCAATGAGAAGTTCTAGTAGCTGCTACAGGACAAACATGTTGTCATCTGAGACAGCGTAGGGCAAAACACGCTCTGTAGAACAGTTTGTACGTTTAGGACTACTGTAGAAACATGACAGCCACTTCCATGTAAGGAGACCCACAGTGTATGTAGATAAAAATGACTCATTCTAAGGTCACAAAAACAATACAGTTCATTATGTGAGGTCTTTATACACTACTGATAATATAGTTATTTATATTATATAACTATATTATATTATATTTCTGCACCTTTAAGCAAAGTCTCAGAATTTGTGACGCACAAAGAGTGGTTGAGATCAACTGATGATTCACTGAAAGCAGAAGTTAAAGTCCCAATGTTTCTATTTTTTGGTAAACGTTTATGCATGGTTGGTAAAAATATGGTAACCCTTTACTTGAAGGGGTGTGCATTAGACTGACACGTTACCATCATAATCATGTGTCATGAACATTAAGGAGATTTTATGCACGTTTATGACAACTGTCATTAAGGGTGTGACGGCTATTATAAAATAATTATAATTATTATAGTTGAACATCGTCATTAGGACTCTATAACCGCCAAAACCGTGTTATTAAAATATTTTTTAAAAGATATTTATATCATAAAGAATGTTTAAATACTAATTAAAAACAGTCTGCGTTATTAATGGTCTACGTCGCTCTCACTACATCGCGAAGCAGACACTGACAACGCAGGCAACGATGTCGGTTATTAAACACGCCCCTTACTGCTGATGGGCTACAGTACAAGTGTGTTTTGGCATTTGGCCCGACTCCCTTTCTCAAAAATCGTGCACCCCGCCTTTAAGGTTCCGTAATGTCACTTTAATGGCAATGAAAATATTATTAGTAATTTTAATGCCTTAGCTTCACAAATGTCACAGATGCAAAAGTATTTGATGGAAAATATGTGCTGGAGCATTCGTTTAATATAATCATCTCATTTTTGATGGAGGTGGTGTTTAGCGGCTATTGCATCTGAGCTTTTCAAATAATATACAAAGATTTTTGAGGACTAAGCCTATATGTTGTAGAGTTGAGAATTTACTACAAAAATATTTGAAAAAATTTTGTTTGTACTCTTTGGATTTTTAGATATCTATAATCTAGTGTGCTTCAAACATAACAAAATTTGTATTTAAAAGATATAAGCATTTAAACCCAACAGTTTCTTGCTTCCACCAATCTCTCGCTTCCAGCTTTTATGACCTCATTCTGCACTTCAGCTTCTTATCAGATTTCAGGCTGTGGGGTAAACTAAACACTACTGACCAGGGCTCCAGACTGCCACCAAATGGTGGAATTTTGCCAAGAAAAATTTGAGAATGTTCCACTGAATTTTACATCCAGTCAGACATGTGTGACCAGTAAATTTGACTTTTTTTTGTGATGTGACACTGAATTTGAAACAGCACATTGTACTTTCTGCATCCATCATCAAATTAATTATTATTAATACAGTGGAAATTTAGCCTGACGTTGTCATACTCAATTCTGGTCAGAATTTGAGTCTGATACCGCTCCATTGAGCTAAAATTATGAGGCGTGTCTCAACCGAAAAATGCCTCTGCACTCAATTGGATAGACATACGACCAATCAGAGCAACGGAGTGTGTGATGTTGAAATGGTGTCTTTAGCAGCCTGACCGAACTGCTAGTAATTTCGCTACAATGATACTAACATCATTGTAATTATACTAAGTCTGAGTTAGCGAAGGTACATCAACACCTACTATGTTTACAACATTTCATTTATATCACAACATTAAGTATTTACTAAGTCATACAGTTAGACTAACGTTATCTCTTACCATTTGTACGTTAGGTGAACTTCATCCACGACGATAGCTACCCATTACGTTGGCTTGAAAAATATCGTAGCCTAGCATGTCCCTTCACTTATTCAGCAGTCACGATTCCAGGCTTCCGAAAAGAAGCTGGCAACGACCGCTAATTATATCCATCTCGTCGTGCACGCCGAGTTGCATCGCCATGATATTTCAGTTGCTTCTTTAACTTTGTCCTCCATAGAAAGGACGGCGAAAACATAAACAAATGCCTTGATCGCGTTTCTCTGTTCCTCTTTTTAAATCAATGCTCTGTCGTTATCTTTTAGAACAGACTCAATGTCAGAATCCACACATCTGAATTCACCAGCGGCAGCCATTTCATTGTAAACAGATTGAACACACGCGCTCTTTGGTGACGTGGTTGATACGTTACTGTTGATCATCTGTCCATCATCGTATAAAGCCCGCCCTCACAATTTGATTCGTCGGCCGGTTTTGGTATTCGCATAGTAGCTCCTCAACGGTGAATCCCCAGACCGATCTTCCCCGTTTTTCAAAAGTGGTGGGCGGGGCTAAGATCGGCTGGCACCCAGGCTAGTGGAAATTAGTAGAAATGTGAATATTTGGTTAGCATGTTGATTTACGGTGTGTGCCCCTAAATTTTCTGGTTGCACCCCTAAAATTTTCAGTTGGGGTCCACTGTGCTGCTAGTGAAAAAAGTTCGTCTGGAGCCCTGCTGACTGTTTTAAAGGGGGAGGAGACACTTAATATTCCCCACCTAAATTCTTGTTTCAATAGAAATTACGTTAATGTCGAACAAGGCTGCACACAAGGAGCTTTAGTGGTTTTTAGGTTGTTTTTGTTTTTGTTAAAATAACTGTGCCTTCAGCAAGCTTGATACTCAACCTGAGTTCATGTGCAGGGAGAAGTAGCAAGTGATTTTTCTTTTTGCCCGATTCACAACTTTAATGTGGAGAAAAAAAGCTTGCAATTACTACAGGCAAGTATGAAAAATCTTCTTTCATCAAACATGTTTAGCAGATGTGACTGTACATAAAATATATATATTTAAAAAAAAGAATACTGAGCCCATGCTGGGTGAAAGATGGCTGATGCTCATTTTCATCTCAAAGGGGAACATCTGTGGTTGTCCTCTAAAGAAATTATGCAAGCTCCGATTGGATGAACAGGCAAATTAAAAGGAGGGGTAGATGCTTTTTGTTCTTGTGCACAAAACACATACACCCTCACACAAGGAGTCTCTCACTCCTGATCTCTCTTGCTCACTTTGAGTCTCTCTGTTTATCACACACACCTGTTATACACACACACACACACACACACAGAGAGAGAGAGAGAGAGAGAGAGAGAACAGTGCAACTCATAGATCAGTGTCTTCATAATGCTGCTTAGGCCATCTGGAGATCTTGCATAGTGGAAGCTATGTGCAAAAACATTAGGTAATCGTCTGTTTGACCCGTACAGATAACACAGATGACTTAATAATTTGTGGGGAACCTAGATTTTTTTTAAATGAAACATCACACATTTGCATTTACCTGAACATGTTAGAAATCTTGGGCATAACGATGTGCCCAATACTTTATGATAGTAGGAGAAAACACTGAGTCTAAAAGTTGACAGGAACAAACTTGTGATTAGATGGAAAAAAAAGTTTGATGCAAACTAGGGAATAGTACTGCTGGATTGTACTTTCATTACATCCTATTGCATAATCATAAAACTAGCATAATAAAATAAGTTATCGGGCTGATTCGGGACACTTGTGGTACCTCCAATTTAGGTACATTTTAAATCAAAAGGATTGCTTGACGTCATAAACTGTACTTAAAAAAGAGTAAAAACGACTGAAAAAGTTTTACCTGAGTGTGTATGTGTGGGAGGAAATGATGCAGCTGTAAATGAGATGGGTGTGTGGGCTGTTTAAAGGAGAGTCTGATGTGTTACAGAGATGAACAGTTCTTGGTCATTTTGAGCTTAGTGCGTTAACTGCTTGTGTGGGAAGTTCCAACCAGAGAAACAAAAGAGCATTTGAGGGGGATTTAGGCCACTCACCTCCTTAACTCCGTTCTATTACCATATGTGTGTGTGAGAAATGTGGCAGTGGAAGTTTGGCAGTCAGACAAAAAGTGAAAACTGGGGAAAATGTTTGGCCTTTTATGGTCTTCAGTCTTTGCCATCTGCCTAAGAGCCCGTCCACACGGAGATGCGTGTACGTAAGCATTTTGTACCGTATTGGCGCTTCGTCCAGATGGAGCATGAAACGGATCCCAGAGTGGATCAATTTGAACACAACACCCTTACGGTTTCTTGTATACAGCTAATTCATATACACTCACCTAAAGGATTATTAGAAACACCATACTAATACTGTGTTTGACCCCCTTTTGGCTTTAGAACTGCCTTAATTCTATGTGGCATTAATTCAACAAGGTGCTGAAAGCATTCTTTAGAAATGTTGGTCCATATTGATAGGATAGCATCTTGCAGTTGATGGAGATTTGTGGTATGCACATCCAAGGCACGAAGCTCCCCTTCCACAACATCCCGAAGATGCTCTATTGGGTTGAGATCTGGTGACTGTGGGGGCCATTTTAGTACAGTGAACTCATTGTCATGTTCAAGAAACCAATAGAGTGCCGAAGTAATGGCGTCACTTTGTAGGCTAAAACGCAGAAGTGAGGTAGCATTTTAGCACTACGGGTTCCCTCGCCCTGAAGTCTATGGGTTTTTTGAATGGGTTTTTGCTAAATCGCCTAAAATAAGGTCTGTGGTTAACAAAACCTCTAAATATTTTCACGTTTTGTTCTATGACATAAAATACACCAGTTATAATCTGCTTGTGATTTTTTTAAACTTTATTGTGCCTTAAAAACGGTGGTTGCTAACAAGTTGCTAATAGGGACTACATCCTTGGCGGGGAGTTTAGACGTCATCATGACAGGAAATCTGTCACTAGCCTTTCAGCCTCACGTTCTCAGAAGTTTACCTTTCAGTTAATATACATAGCGTTATATATTTAGTCTTTTCAAATTGTAGTTTTTCCAAATATTGTTGTACTGTGGAGAGACTGTAGTTTGACATGTTTTGTATTGTCCGGAGACAAAGTTTACTTATTTTATGAAAATAAAGATGTTTACTACAACGTGCTGCAATGTTTCTGTGGATCAGTGATTGGAGCATTTTGTTAACTTTTGTTTAATTCCCAGAGAACGCGCTGATATCTATAGCTTGAATGCACTGTAAGTCCCTTGTCTAACAAATACCAAAAATTAAATGTTATACTATTGTAACTATACACCAGTCAGCTCACAGTAATGTGAGATACAATTTACTACACAGGCTCTCACATTGGGGCTTGTGGATTACCAGGTAAAAATATATAGAAAATGTGAACAAAATTAGTATATATGGTTTATTTAGAGAACATGGTTTAATTATAATATATTGTATTTAAGCATTGATGCTATTGGACAATTCTCTTTAAATTTAACATATATAATTATATATAACTATTATATTAAATGTTTGGAATTTAACTGTGTTCTGTTTGTTCAGAGATTGTATAGTTATCTTAAAAATACATAGAACACTATTATAACTCCTCTATCTCTCCATAGTTTTACTTAATGAGACTTGATAAACCTTGTCCCTCATGCTGGCCCTTACAATACCGGTGTTGGGTCGAAGTCTGTTCCCCCTATGTTCCCCCTATTTTTCCCTTCAGTGTAGTGTTTTTATGGCGTTTTTATCACGTTATAGGTTTTATTATTTATATATTTAAAGTTTTAATGGCTACTGAGATGTATATGTGTGCATTTCTGTAATGTATCTGTATTGTTCTTAATGGTAAGTCAATTATTTTTACAGTATGAATCATATTATATGTATATATATTTATTTAATTATGTATGCAAACATTACATTTTTAAAACAACCAGTAAAGGAAAAAAAAAGAGAAAAAGACAGGCTATATTTGAAAAGAAATACCCTAATAAAAAACTGTCAAATGTATGAAATATTTAATAAATTGTATTATAAAATACATGATATTATGCCTTTTTAGTATAACCAATTCAAATCTTTAATCTTTCTAAATGTAACGTGTTGAAAACGCTATAAAAGCACTACACTAAAGGGAAACATAGGGGGAACTGAGTTCGACACAACACCTGTAAGTAAACCAGCATCTAAGCTGCACTGTTATGTCAAGATTTATAGTGGTTCTCTCTCCTCGATCTATGGTTTTCTATCGTCTAAGTAAGAAAAAGTACATAAGATTGGAAATTGATACGGCAATAGCTAGTGCTTCTGAGATGTTTTTTTTTCTGGCGAATTAGCAAATGGTATGCAAACATACAATCAAACATAATACAGTGAAATATAATTTTTAAAGTTTATTTGGGGCACAATGATAATATTAAGGTTTATATAAACTAACGAAATAATTAAACGAATAAATAAATAAAACATTAACAAAAAATCACGCGTAAACAAAATTTCTAACATTTTTGAAAATAACGAATGTGCAATATTTCTCATGAAAAAGTGGATAAGTGTCCATAAACAGCGCAGATCACAATGAGCGAGCGTGTTTTTTAAATAAAGTTTGAGGAAGCTTGATGATGACGTTGATCCGCGACCGGTGC
>NW_027395284.1:4991554-5032520 GCF_027580225.2 Misgurnus anguillicaudatus
CTCCTACAGTCTTTGCTTGTGTGTCCATATTTCAAGCACCCAAAACACACACCTTTCTCCTTTAGAAAGTGAATCTTGTCCTGTTGTGTTTTTCTTTTAAACTGAAAGCATTTTTCCAGAGTGTGATTCGTGAAATGGCAGAACAGGCATTTGAGCTGATTACTATGGGCTGTTAAATTTTCCTTTTCTTTATGTCCATCCTTTATTACATTGATGCTGGTGGCAAAGGTACCACTTTTCCTTTTCTGCTTAACTTGAGTGGATAACTTTGTGTGGCTGGTGGGGGAAACATCATTTATATTTCCAAACAGCGGGTCTGAAACAATTTTGACTTGTTTTTCAATAAAATTTACAAAATCAACAAACACTGCTCTGCTTCCAGTTTGCTCCAGTATATCACATGCCACGTTTCTCCACTTTTCCCTCAGTTTGTATGGAAGTTTCATTAGAATTGTCCTGAGGTTAGCTGGCATGTCCAACTCCTTCATGTACTTTATGTGATGTACTATATTGGCGCAACCTCGAAGGAACAAAGCATACGACTGCAGAGCGTTAACATCCTCGGGTCTTATTGAGGGCCAATTATTGATTTTGTCCATATAAGCAGAAGAGATTTTGTGTTCACTGCCAAAATGTTCAATCAAAAGTGTTTTTGCTCTTTGGTATCCCAGTTCAGAGGGCAGATGCTGACAACTTCTTACAATATTTCTTGGTTGCCCCCTAGTGTATTGTTCTAGGAAGTACAGACAGTCACTGAAATTTTGAGTTTTATCCTCTATACAATTTTCAAAGGCTCTGAGAAAAGATTTAAAATACAGGGGATCACCATCAAATACAGGTATATTTCTCATAGGCAGAGCAGAGGCTGTGTTTTGTTGGACCAACAGGGCAGTAATTTCATTTTGACGCTGCATGATGTTCAAAACGTCCGGAGAATTGCTGGATTGATTATTGTCGTGATCATTTTGCAAAACCAGTGGATGTGTACTTTGTCCTTGAGAAGCAGGAATAACATTAGGTATGGGTGGTTGCATTACATGTTTGGGTTTAACACCAACAGGGACAGAATTTAATAAGCACCTAGGAGAAGGTTCAGAGTTTTCATTGGTGGGCACAAAATGTTCAGCAGTTGGATTTAGTTCATATTTTCCTGGAATTTCTGACCTTTCCAAGTAAGAGTTCATGCCATCTGATGTTGTAGATGCACATTTTGACACTTTAGAGCCACACTTTGAATTTATTTCTAGAACCTTCAATTTTGCGTTTGTTACCTTCAATTCTGCCTCCAAAGCAAGTTGTTCCTTTTCTCTCCTTAAATGTTCCTGTTTCTTCCGTAATTCCTCTTGGTCCTTTTCCTGTTTCCTCCTTAATTCCTCTTGTTCAAGTCTTATTTGTTCCTCTTGCGCCTCCAAAACGTGCTTTTGTTTTAGAGCAGCCATACGCTCCTCTAATGCTGCTTTATCTGCTTGCGCTAATATTTTGGCAGATGCACTAGATGAAATTCTTGACAGTTTAGAGCCAGCTTTTGAGCGTGCTGCAGAACCTTTATTGGATACAATGTCCTCAGGCCTAATATCAGTTTGATTATCAGGCGGTTTAATTGGAAGTTCATATGAATGGCCTGTGTTTAATAACCACCCTTTGACATCATCAATAAAGTTTGAAAACAGTTTTTCCTTTTGTTCAAAATATGTAATCTGTCTTTCCTTTTCATCCTGAGGTATATTCAATGACACAAATGACACATGATGTTGTTTTGCCTCATTAACACATGTTATCATTTGATCCAAAAGAGACTTGACTACACCAATATTGTCTGCAGAATGCATCAATTCATCCATTTGATTCATGAATAATTTGGCTTGTCTGCATTTCTTCGATCTCTTTTCCTGACACGTTTGCATGAAAAACATCATTCCTTTAACAGTAAAACTTGTACGTCTCTTTATCGCAAGCGCCGTGTCACTTGTGGCTTTGGATACAACGTCAGACATTTTTACTTTCTACTGATGCTGGGCAGGTGCACACACAGTTATTTGCAAAGGTTAAATAAAGCACATACCTTGCGGAGCTTTGTTTGTAGCGGTGTTGCCTTTGCGCACGGAGTTGAATGCGTGCAGTGATTGTTTGTTGCGCGCGTCCGTGCGCGCCACCTGTGAAGGCTTTGGGCCAGCTTTTGCGAGTACAATTGTAACAAACATCAAACCTCCATTCCGTAAATGCAGCTCCAGCGCTCCAGTAGCGTCACCGTTATCCAGTACGGTGTCCAAGGAAGCTTTACACAATAGGATGGGTCGGATTACTTGATGTTTGCGCTATATCCAGCCCGCACCTCCGCCACTCCTCCGCCCAGCGTTGTCTCGAGCATCCAGGTAAGTAATCCACTTTCAATGGGGTAATTCAGCTAACAACGAGTCCAATTTTCCAGGTAAACCAGCGATATACATCTAGGGGCGGGTTTTTTACTTTTGTAGCGGCTATTTGTCCTTTACTTAAGCAAAACTAATATCAACAAAACGTTTCAAATGGCCACTAAGGCTGCGTCATGGGTAGGCTTTACGCATGGTTAGAGGTACAAAAAATAAACTAATGTCCATAGCCAAAGATGAGTTCGAGGAGGTTTATTTTCACAGATAAGCAAGCTCACAGACATTTCCTGCTGCCTCTCTCACCCTGTGGTAAAAAACCATATGCCCTCGCAGCCTTTCCGGTTCCTCCCACCTTAACCCATTTATGCAAATTAACATAGCACCACGTGACCAAACTATATAGTAAACTATAACTTAAGCCTAAAATAAACAAAGTGCAAAAATAGCTCCAACAGTATTTATTTATTATGTCTTTATATTTAGAGTAATGAGTGCACTTTTCCGTCCAGCCATACAACTAACTGGCTTAGCGATATTTCCAGCAATCACTGGATGGCGTTGTTACACAAATTTGACGCTGTAAGAATGAAAGGGACGTGTTTTTATATTGACCAAATTAAATGTGTTAATGTATCTTTCGCACTCTATGGCAGGCAGGATGGACAGATAAATACTCGACATGTTTAATCTGAGTGATTTCATAAGTTATTTACGCCTGCCGGCTGTGTAAAAACGTTGCTTTGTTCCGCTATTTTGAATGGAAGCCAATGGAAGCGCTGCTTTTTTATCCCCCGTAAAGGGGCGGTGACGAAATTTACAGTCAAGTTCCCGGATGTGCCGGTAGTCCGTATGAGGGGCCGTATAGAGACAGAGCGCAGCGCGTCATAACCTGAAAACCACGCTCACCGGGGAAAACAATCCAACCGTCTCCATTGACTTTGTATTGCGAGAGGCCGCCTCCTTGTCATTTCTGGCTTATAACAAAAAACTGAATAATGCCTAAAAGCTGCTGTGTGACAATATGTACAGCTAACAAGCCAAAGAACCCAGAAATAAGTTTTTATAAACTGTCGAGCCGTAAAACCCAGCCTTTAAGGAGAATAAAGTGGATCGCCGACTACGTTTCCCACTATTGGACACAGTTTTACTAATAGTAGTAATATGAAAAGTTGCCTGTATCCATTTCTGTGTCTTTAAACGCTCGTTTTTTGAAGTCGAAAGCTTATAAAAACGTATTTGTTTTTTTTGGATTGTTAAATGTACACCTTGTCACACAGCAGCTTTTAGCTATTATTCTGTTTTAAAGTTTAATCTGTAAATAAGGTTGAAATTTGCATAACTGCGCTCCGTCTCTATGCCAGCTATGAGGTCACCACGGTTCGGACCTCGGTTAATTTTACATATACATAAAAGGTCAAGTTCTCCAACCCAGCAGGCATATGACCTTCGACGTTGAAATTTGATTGAAATAAGGTCAGTTGTTTGTTCAACGTTGAAACAACAGTGAATGGTTGCAAAAGGTTAATAAAATGCTTAAAAATCAATGTTGAAATTTGATTGAAATAATGTCAGTTGTTGTTTAGCGTTGAATACATTTGCAAAATCAAAAGGTAATTGATGCAACCTTGTACTTGCCATTGATTCACCATTGAAATGTCTGCTGGGAAATTACTTATTAGTTTTTCAAAACGACTCATATTGGCATCCGCATATATAATTAAGTTTGGACATATTTTATAGTTTAGTGAAAAATGAACTGCTAAAGCGCAGGTGCAGAATTTAAAGTGTTGCCAGATCCCATTATAAAAAATCATCTTTTGACGTAATGTTAGCAAATAATGTGACAATTTAGGATATATAAAGTGATTATTAGGTGTGTACCCCATTCACAAGACGCTGTACAAAGATTAAAAGTCCACGCATTGAAAAAAGATAGGTATGTATTAATTTGTCTATAAGTTGAGGTAAGAACATAGTAAAATATATAAAAAACGGTGGTGTTTTAAAAACTGAGGTAAGCAGTTTAACTGTGGTAAAATCACGGTAACGTCTCTAATAGATTATTGCATCATTACGCGGGTGAAATTTGAGTATCTGTTTTTGTTTTTCAGCTGTGTTTGCTGAGAAAGTTTCAGTGCTGGAGGGAAATGTAGTCTCATTTAAAACTGGAGTTACTGACATGCGTAAAGTTTATCTGATCTGGTTATACAGAGATGCTATTATAGCTAAAATGAATGAAGGAAATATTAATTTGTATGATACTGATGATGGGATATTTGAAGACAGACTTCAGTTGGACAATCAGACTGGATCTCTCACTATCAGCGATATCAGAACCAAACACGCTGGACCTTATCAACTAAAAATAATCACAAATGAAACCTTCATCAAAACATTCAGTCTTACTGTACAGGGTGAGTAACTAAGATAACTAGCAAAGTATTTTCTTATTTGCAGTCCCTGTTATTATTATTATTTATTATTATATAATATTTTTGTGTCAAATGTGTTTTTTCCAGATGTGTTTTTTGCTGGAGTAGAAAACAGAAGAGAAGGAGATTCGGTCACATTGAACACTGGAGTGACTGAAATAAAGAAACACAATCAAATGAAGTGGTGGTTTGGACCTTCAAATCCAGACATCCGTCTTGCTGAAATCATCATAAATGATAGCATCTCATATGATTTTGATGAGAGATACAAAGACAGACTTCATGTGGATCATCAGACCGGATCTCTCACCATCAGAAATCTCAAAACTAGAAACACAGGAGTTTATCAACTACAGATCTCCAACATCAAAGAGACCATATACAAGAGATACAATGTGTTCGTGGGTAAGATCAAATCTTTTAAGTTTCCTGATGACTGAAGTTATTCGTAATATTAACATTCATGATTTTCCATGACACATACATTAAAGTTAACTGTCGTCTATTAATGTTTGTCTATAACCGCTACAGAACCAGGACTGTCTGCATTATATATAGGACTGATATGTGCTGCTGTCCTGTTGCCTATACTGGGAGCTATACTGGCTGTGGCTTTACTATATCGATGGAAATACTCTCAACTCAAAGGTATTCATATTAAACATAATCTTATCATATTAAACATAATTTTATAGTAGAGATGTATGTTCTTTTAGATTGATGTACATGATTGTCTAATTCAAATTTCCTGAAGGGTGCTAACTTTTAGGAAACAATTTAGCAAAATAAAAGTATTTCAGTCTTGTGAGATTCATATGATATCTCTAAAACTGTTCTCGTATGTTTTCTGTTTGTCTGAGACAGATGAAATGAAGACTGTGTCAGTGATGGAGGGAAATTCTGCAACATTGAAAACTGGAATCACTGAAATACAAGACCATCATAAAATAATCTGGAGGTTTGGAGCCAAAGGTCCCATCATAGCTCAGATCCAAAGGACCAATGATGTCGCATATGGTGATGATGAGAGATTCAAAAACAAACTTCTCCTGGATAAAGAGACTGGAGATCTCACCATCAGTGATATCAGAATCAGGATCTCTGGAAATTATCACCTAGAAATCACCAAAAGAACCAAAATCACTCAATCAAAGAGTTTCAAAGTTGTTGTCCGAGGTGAGAAGATCAAATATTTTAATCCCATAATGATTTAAGAAGTTTTTTAGTCTGTGGGGGCCTAAATGTGAAAGCTCAAATTGGCACTTTAAATCCACGCAGGACTTTAAACAGTGTTGTGTGTAAACATATTTGTCATTTCCCTCATTGTATATATTGTGGAGAGTTGTGGCTCTGGTGTGTTAGTTTCTACGCAGCTTGATTTTTGGGCATCGCAAACAAAAAGTCTCACCTAATCTACTCCAAAATTGTTCTGATAAACTTTAGAGGGTCAAAATGTCATGTAGATGTTGTGTTTAGATTATGCTTGCTTTCATTTCAGTGAGCTAGCACAATGGCAAATAGTAGCTGACTTAGCATATGACACACAGTGCATTAAAAACTATGTTTTTTAATATGAATAATTTCTGGGAATCAAACCCATTACCTTAGTGTTGCTAACATGGTCCACCAACTGAGCTGCTGTAACACTATCATCACATATGTGATATATGTATAATTAATGCAAAAGAGAGCAATTGGGGAAGTTAACTTCCGCTACACTGTTAACCCAGATATTGTCTTTACTTAAACAAATTAAGTAAACATAACTTAATATTTTGTGTTTTGAAGCCAAAGCTTAAAAATGTAGTTGATTTAGTTGACTTTTAAGCTTACAAAATCCCTTAAACTAAAACATTCAAGTAAAATGAACTTAAAATTATTAGTTCATGTTGTGATGGATAGCCATAATCTTTGTGCCTGAATATTTTGATTACTTTCTGCTTTTTCAAAGAATAAAAACTGATCAAAATGTTCAATACTTAAATGTTTTGTTGTAAATTATAATTTTGTGAAGTCACCATTCAGGTGATCAGTGTTTCCGTACATGAACCCTGTTCAGAACATTCTATTGTATTTCTCTCCAGTACTGACAATGTATGTCAAAAACACAGTTTTGTGTGTGTTTCTGTGGAGAATCACCTTTATTCAATGATTGACTTTAACCCAGTCATTAATTTTGTATTATAATACCATTTGTAACATCAAAAGTAATATAAAGTGGTAAAAACTAAAGTTATATGCAACGTGTTTCCCTGCAAATTTATAGTAATGTCAACTAATCTGGGTTAAGAGTGCAGGCATATTAGAAGAAATTAAAACATTAAGTCTATTTAACTTAAAATTGTTTTTAGAACAACTTTAAAGTTTTTTTAAGTAATCATAACTTACATTTTTTTAGGGCAATAAGTGTGCTTCATTTTTTGTAAGTAAACTCAACTTATCTGGGCTTACAGTGAAGTTCTCTACATTAATGAACATTGCAGACACTTTTATCCATAGCGACACACAGTGCATTACAAACTATGTGCATTACAAATTATGTTTTTTATAAATGTTATATGTATCATCACATGTACAGTATGTCACAAAAGTGAGTACACCCCTCACATTTCAGCAAATGTTTTAGTATATGTTCTCGAGGGACAATACTATAGACCCCTTCAAGGTTTGTAAACATTGAATAACTATCAGGTGCGTGCGCAGCATGGGGTCAAACTGTTCATACCATCCAGAAAGCCTCTAGTTTAATCTAACAGGGCTGAAAAATTATGAATTACCTGAAATGAAGTGAGCACTACAAACACAAGCCTCTTTGATCTTTGCATTGTCCCAGTCTGCATGTTTAATTGCTTGCAGCCACAGATGTTGTATTTTTTTGTTTTTGAGATTCTCCAGGAATCCCGAAAAACTTAACGTCAGACTTGGTGCGATTTTCACAGCCCACAATGCAAGTAGGCATTTTTGACGATAACGAATAATGCGCAACTCCTGCTGTAATTACTTTTCTGTCCCCGACATGCGCAGTGAGAACCGCCTGTGACGTGAACTGTGAAGGGGTCTATAGAAATTAAATTCTGATATATTTTTGACTAGTTAATGTGCTCCTTAAATTAATGCAAAAGAGAGCAATTGGGGAAGTTACTATAGTAACAGGAAGTTATTGCTGATGTGAAGACAGCACAGAAAGCAGAATTTTGTTTGCAAAATGTTATATGTTTGACTTATGTCAAAATCTCTTCATACTGTATGTCAATATTTCTTTATTTTTGTGTTTCTGTGTGAAAAACAGAGGACACATTAAAGGTCACAGAGGGAGAGTCTGTTAAACTACAGACAGGCATTTCCAAATTACAGGATGATGATAAGATACAGTGGAGATTTGAAGTAAATGGAAAGAGCAATGAGATCTCATTAAATTGTGATGATGAGATATTCGGAAACAGACTGACGCTGGATCCTCATACTGGATCTCTCACAATCGCAAACATTAAAAAATCAGACTCTGGAGTTTATGAACTACAGTTTAAGAACAGAAATGCAACTTCATATAAGAAATTCAATGTTGTTGTCTGGTGTGAGTAGCTCAAATTTTATAATAGATAAGTAATACTGAAAATGTAATAAATGTGACATGTTTACTAATGATCTTATATTTCTACCTGTTGACATGCAGACAATACATTGAAACATTCAGTGGGAGATTCTGTCACTCTACAAACTAAAGTCTCTGAACTAAAGGAAGACCATCGGATACTGTGGACATTTGGAAATAAAAATACCCGTATAGCTGAAATCAATGGAGTCAGCGGTCAGCCGTTTATATATGACGGAAATGATGAGAGATTCAGAGACAGACTGACTCTGAATGAACAGAATGGAGATCTGACCATCAGAAACATCAGCAGAGGACATTCAGATGTTTATAAACTGCAGATCAACAGCAGCTCAGATATCAAAAGTTTCATGCTTATCGTAAATGGTGAGTCACGTGAATCAGTATGTTTACAGGGCTCGCAAAATTTCAAAATGCCTGGTAGCCCTTCGGGCAGGTACTCTTAAATTTTTGGTAGCCCGACAGGAATTCACAATAGCCTCTGAACATCGGGCTAGCGATTTTTTGAGCCCTGGTTTACATGTAACAGAGCAATCTATTTGTAATTGTATTTGGTATGTTTACATGTAACCAAATAATCCGTTGGTTATCATATTGATGGCTCAATTGGATTGAAAAGCCTTCATGTAAACACCTAAATCAATATGATAACTTCAAGAACTCGACGAGGAATGCTGTGTGCAGCCTTGCCAAGTCCTCTTATATCCACCTTATTTTTGATCCTCTATATTAAAATTAGAATTTTTTCTCCTATGAGTTTTTCCAACCCCTAGGAAGTGAGCTAGCATTGGCCTAACTTAGAACTTTCTTCTATACATTACATAATTACAACGTTGGATAGTACACTGTAAAAAAATTCCATAGAAATTACAATGTTATTGCAGCTGGGTTGCCGGTAATTTACCGTAGATTTAAATTTGTGTTATTTACTGGCAAGATTTTGTTCAAAGTTAAATAAATTTCAAATATTAACAAGTCTTTATCTTTACAGAATAAAACTATACAATAACAGCCTCATGCAAAGTATTCTGGGAACCAGAAATCATCATCAACCTTTTTCTGTTTTTTGCTTCAGATTTTGCTTCCCAGAATGCTTGATGCTGTTTTTTTAGTTTTACTCTATAAAGACAAAGACTTGTAAATGTTTCATGCTCATTTAACTTTAAACAAAATGTTGCCAGTAAAACACATACATTTAAATCTACGGTAAGTTACCGGCAACCCAGCTGCAATTTCTAGGCTGTATTGTTTAATCGTAGCCGCTTTGCAACTTTTGTTGTTGACATATGTTTCAATGTTTTCTCCTGATTTTATTACTGTAAACCTGCTTTGAAATAATTAAATAATTGTGAAAAGCGCTATTTAAATAAAATTGAATTTAATACAGTTAATGGTGGAGAATGCGGGCATATTCCCACTCAATGTCAACTCCAATTGTTGAGCCTACAATATAAACCAATTACATTTATTCAGTATTGTTTTCATTTTGTGCAAAATATTATTATATCACATCTTGCACATTAGAGGGATACATGGGCAGGTAATTTGGGAAATTATATACTTTATTAATTTAATACATAACAAAAGTACACACAAACACATTAACAACTAATATAAACATTAACTAATAAGCAGTTTATGTCATATCTATTCTGTACTGTAAACGCTTTTTCAAAATAATATATAATAGAATAAACCAGCTAAATCAGCATATTTTTATCAGCATATTAGTTGTTTTTGAACAATTATTGTATTTATTTATTTGTTTACTGGCAGTTTCTATAAAAGTTTTTACTAGATGGATGTGTGATTACAAATCGTGGATGCACGACGTGCGGCACATCCACATTCAGCTTGTGCGTGGATTTTGGTCAAAACAAATGTTTTGTAGAGATTTACTGTGTTGTAAGAGCTATTATGGCAATCCCTAACTGCACAAAATTTGCCGGTCTTTCAAGATTTTACAATAAACATTAACTAGCCAGTCAAAACAACACACTCGTGTCCCTCGCAATATGACTACCATTAGCTTTAGCGGCTCAACGGAAGTCTTACACAAAGGAGCTTAAAGATGGCGGCACCCACATTTATGTCAAAAATAAGGTAGATAGAATGGACACATAAACTAACATTTTAACCAGATTGCAATGTTTAGGGTACATGTAAACTGTACTGTCATAACCTGCAATCAAATTAAATTCAGTCGGATTGACGAAATTGTGTGCATGTAAACATAGCTGTGATTGATAAAGTTGATCATTTTCAATTTTGTTTTAATTTTTATTTGTGTTGCTGTGAACAACTAAGAGAAACTGGAGTCAGTGATGGAGGGAAAATCTGTCACACTACGCACTGATCTTACTGACATGCAGAGTGATGAAGTAATGATACTGTGGATGTTTGGACCTGAAGACAGTCTCATAGCTAAAGCTGATTTAAACAAGAAGATGCTTTATGATGGTGCTGATGAAAGATTCAAAAACAAACTTGAGCTGGATCAGACTGGATCTCTCACCATCACAGGCATCAACAGTAAACTAACAGGACTTTATAAACTACAGATCATCAGCAACAGAGAGACCACATATAAGAGATACAGAGTTTCTCTCCATGGTGAGATTTTAAAATCTTTTACAATAATTTGTCAATAATTTGACATATTTTTCTTCAACTCATTAGAAATGAATGCATGCAGGTGTTTTAGTGTAGTGGAATTTAATGCAGTTTATAAAAACATGAAATATCAACACTGTTTTGTTTTCTCACAGCTAACCATGAAACAGATGGTGCGGCAGATCATATAGAGGAAGTGTCAGAGGGGATTCCTTTACTTCCCATATAAACCTTACAACAGCAGCAGTAGTATGTTGTCTGTTTATTCAACATTATTTGAAATGCACACTTGTTATACAACAACTGAGAGCAGTGTAAAGAGATGAAAATCTTATCTGATGCTGAACTCCTGAGAGAAGGCGGGGGAGAGGCCAAAACTACGCATTGCTGCTTTAACTATATATTTATTTCGTGAACATAATATTCATATTGAAAGTCACATGTATCTTACATTATATAAATAAAATAAGAAGTGTTGGGATTATATTGTTTGTGAAAAGGGACTCTTGTACTTATATATATTATATTATATATTATTTATTATATTATATTGTTGACATTTTGCACAGTTTACACACCACTAAACCACTATAAAATATACACAGTTTGCATGTATTTATGTGTTGTGATGTGTTTATCATAGAGGTGCTGTTCTCAGGTCAGTGTCTATATCAAATGCATAACCAATGTTTTTTTTAAATAAATATATTAATCTGGACACATGCATGCTTGTTTATTTAAGTTATGTATTGATGTATAAATACTTACTGTACTGTATATGAAATAATTATCAGTGTGTTTTAATATGTAGATTGAGCTGCTGAACTATAACATAACCTGCACCAACTCCCTTATCTACTTACAGTTTTTCTCAATTTCTGAAACCTTGCTCCATTTGAAAACATTAAACACAAAACCTCATCTTCAAGCACTATTTGCAAAACCTCTGACTCTCGTTCATAAACTTTCGCCCCAAAACAGTTTTACCTGTGTTCAAAATCAAACACTGCTCTCAATCCATAAACAAAGTGATCAAAATGGTATACACTATCAAACAGTGAGTAAACACTACACCAAAAAATAGAAAACACATGGTTCAAAACATAGTTTTAATGGAGAAGCACATTTTTAGGCCATATAATTTGTTCATTGTACAGTATACAGCCTAAAATGCACTGTACTACTGTATACGACAGTGAACTAACTTAAATTAAAGGGGACATATTATGAAAATCAGACTTTTTCCATGTTTAAGTGCTATAATTGTGTCCCCAGTGCTTCTATCAACCTAGAAAATGTTAAAAAGATCAACCCAATAACTTAGTTTTGGTAAACCATTTTCTGCAAGCATGTGAAAAATAGGTCATTGTAATTTGGCCCTTATTGTGATGTCAGAATAAGGTAATACCGCCCCCTTTATCTGCACTATCCAACCACAGCACAACCATTTAGTAGGGAGAGAAAGAGAGAGATAAAATATTTCACAGCACAATTGAGTTTCAATTGCAACAAACCACCATCATTGTGATCAGTGGTTGCACTTCATCCGCTAATTTGCATTTTAAATGACACACCCAAAACGGCACACTTTTGCTCAGACCTATTTTAGACTTAGTTTTCATCTTTAAAAAAATCTCATAATATGTCCCCTTTACCAAAAGTGGAATCGGACACGCCCGTTTAGATTGTGCTCCATGCACTTTAGACAATGCGCTTAGATCCTTAAAATATGGCCCAATGACTGAATAGTTAAAAATTCATTTTTTATGAGGGCCTACAATTTGACCATCAAATAAATTCAGTTATTAAAGCAAGCGTTAAATAAATGGTCATTGTCATTACAGTTTTTCTGAATTGCTAAAACACTAAACCCCAATCTTTGAACCAAATTCATAGTGGCTTGAACCCATTTGTCAAATCATGAACTCTTTTTGCAAAACTCTAAACACAAACCTCTCACTAAAACACACATTTCACACTGCAATGCACTTGTTTTAACATGATGTCCAGCTGATGCCTGACCAATGACCACCGGCAGAACCCGCTTAATCTCCGCTTAATCTCCTTCCGTTTCAATGTGTAAAAAAAGTCCTAGGAGGAAAAAAACCTTGGCTTAAAATCCGGGGTTTTTTTCTCCTGGGGGGTTTTCAACCCGGGGAGGCAGCCTTTTTGGGCTTAACTTCTATACGTTACATTAGTAATACGTTTGCTTATAATTTTGATTTATAGCCGCAGTAATTTTAGCTGCTTGTGCTATCGTGTATTATGTTGTGCTATCTGTCGATTTTCTGTGCTTTTCACTGCATCTATTATGTAAAGCTGCTTTGATACAATTACCAAATTGTGAAAAGCGCTATATAAATAAAATTGAATTGAATTGAATTTTATAAATGCTAAACACAGGCAGGCAAAAGTTGAACACAACTGCAACACAGTTATCATCGAGTAAACACAACAACTCAAAATTCTACACACTTTTATCTAATGTTATTTTTACCTATTGTTTGGACTGGAAACAATCTGAGAGGCAGATGAAGAAAAGGACACCAGAGACAATGCAATTAGCAAAATTTGCAGTTGGATTGCTGACTTTTTACAAAATACAGGTGCTGCTTACAGTAATATTGAAAACTTTCTATTTCTTGCAGTACTTACAATAAAGTATTCGCTATATTCACTGAACTAAACTTTTGATTACAGTAATATAGATTTTTAACAGTATTTGTCAAATGTGTTGTTATGTACAATAAACATGTATTTTTCTGTAAGCAGATGTCCTGGATGTTGTGTTTTCCATTTTTTAAGGTAGTGTCTAATGGATGCTTTGTAGTGTTTTATATTATAGACTTGTGTGTGTATGATTTGAAAGCTTAGTTTGATTTTGAGTACAGCTGAAATGGTTTTGAAGGAATTGTTTCATTTTGTCTGTGAATTTAGTTTGACAATTGGATTTGTGTTTAAGGTTTTGAGAAAATGAGTGATGGTTTCAAAAAAATTGTTTTAGCAATTCAGAAAAACTGTAATCAAGTGTTACCACACTATTCTTAACGAAGTACTTATAATTTGGACAATTATCCTGAAGTGAAAAATCATGGTAAGCCAAAAGTCGCAACGCGAGCAATCAAATTAAAAAACAAACATAAAGAAGCGAATAGAAGAAGTCGTCCGCTGGAACAACCCTGGTGCTTGTAACATCAGAGCTTGATATATAAATATGAGGACATGAATAAAACAACAATTTCTTAAATATGTATTTATTAAACAATTTCATTAACGTTTTATACTAAACAAACAGTACAGACATCTTATGATTTATTACTCGTCCAGTGGTTCATTCAATACAAATATATGCCAAACATTCTGAATCATGTAAAATAATTCGTGTTTTAAACTGCAACGTTTCCATACTTTACTTCCAGAGTGTCAGATATACATTGTTTTGGTTGGAATGATCAAAGAGATACGTCACGTGCTTCCCTGCTCGGACAAATCGCCTCGAGTTCGGTCATTTTCGGATGCGGAGCCGCGCGCACAGTTTACAAAAAAATGCCGTGCACACCTCCACGCGAAATGGGGTCTCGCGCACCCAACGCGCACGCGTTGAAGTCATGTTTGCCGCGCGCACCACGCGCCGTTGCGGACGCGGCGAGTATAACATAGCATAGGCTGGTTATACTCGCGCTTTGGTCCGCAACGCAAGCCTCCGCGGATCGCGCGCGCGTCTCACCAAACGGACGAGGCGTTTATAGTTAACGCGCTCGCCGTTGCACTATTTTTTTAACCACCAGGCGGCGACGCGAGCAATAAAGTCAAAAACAAACACAAAGAAGAGGATAGAAGAAGTCGTCCGCTGGAACAACCCTACTGCTTTTAACATTAGAGTTTGATATATATAAATATGAGAACATGAATAAAACAACAATCTTTTAAATATGTCTTTATTAAACATTATCATTTCATTAACGTTTTTACTAAACAAACAGTACAGACATCTTAAGGTTTATATTTTATTCCTCATCCAGTGGTTCATTCAATACAAATATAAGCCAAACATTCTGATTCATGTAAAATAATTCGTGTTTTAAACTGCAAAGTTTCCATACTTTACTTCCAGAGTGTCAGATAAATATATACATTGTTTTGCTTGGATTTATCAAAGAGATACGTCACAGGCTTGCCTGCTCGGACAGAATCGCCTCGAGTTCGGTCATTTTCGGATGCGGAGCCGCGCGGAAAGTTACAAAAAATGCCGTGCACAGCGCCACGCGAAATGGGGTCTCGCGCACCCAACGCGCGCGACCGCCCACTCCGCGTTGACGTCATTTTTGCCGCGCGCACCAACGCGCTCTTGCGGACGCGGCGACTATAAACTAGGCTGTTCGGCTGGAATATAACATATTTTAACGCGCAATAAAACTCAGGACGCATATCAGGCAAATTATCATAATAATCGGGGCTTGCCCTGCTAGCCCACCTCTAGCGCCGGCCCATGGTTTAAAGAGTAAGCAGATCTTGTCACAACAGGCAGACCATTCCACAGATGTGGATCAGATCAACAGAATGTGCGCGTGATCTTTTCCCTTTTTGGAATGACACAACGTCGCTTTGTTGGCATAGTGCAGAAGGCACATCTGTATTAGCGAGTGAAGGTAAGAGTGCTGACACAATGATGGAGTTAAAGGAGAAGATTTTTGAATTTGATGCGAGCTACTATTTCAAATAATTCAGAAAATAGTATATAGTAGAATAGTAGAAATACTTGTACATATAGTAAACATAGCGATTCATGATTTCTATTGAAATCAAGTAAACCTCGGTTTTAAAGGTTTTGTTAAACGTGCCTCTGTCAATATTTGACGTTGTTAGCCTGAAAATCCCCATCTGCTCCTTTCTGGATTACAGTACCGTTATCATGATGTGTGTCAAATGAGAGCTCTTTAACATCTTCACTCAGTCATTTTTTTCACGTGGATTTCTTACAGAATTTTACAGAATTATAAAGAAAATGTTGCTGTTTTTTATCTTCTCGTTAAGTTTAAATGGTAAGTTTGTTTAAACGTTTTCTTGTTTGTTTAAACGTTTTCTCTTACTTTTGCTTTCACTTTGCATTATCTTGCATGACAGTGATAGAAAGCAACTTTCAAGTTTAATGTAACAAATCCTTACATGTGTTTATAATCAGAAAATCATTTATTAAACCTATAAACTTGATAAAACGTGGTATTTGCTCAAGATACCCGAATCTATGAATGATAGCAACCATTAAATCTGGGTGTGTCTCTAGCAGGCCAGCTGACAGTCTTGCCTGGGCCCGGGACAAGATAATCTTAGAGGGCCCCCCACCCCTTACTTTTTACTGGTAACAAGACATTTGGCATTATCAGATTCAGGACCCACGAATATTGCATATTATACATTGTATAAAACATTTAGTTAAAGGTGCAGTGTGTAATTTTTAGAAGGATCTCTTGACAGAAATGCAAAATAATATACAAAACTATATTATCAGGGGTGTATAAAGACCTTTTTATAATGAACCGTTATGTTTTTATTACATTAGAATGAGAAGTTTTTATCTACATACACAGAGGGTCCCCTTACGTGGAGGTCGCCATTTTGTGTCGCTTTGTTTCTACAGAAACCTTTAACGGACAAACTTTTTTTACTAAGTTGTCTCTGACGATGACATGTTTTACCGGTGGTGGCTACTGTAGCTTCTCTATGCGTTTCAAAAGCGAGGGGTGAGTGGATTGAGCCGTTGGTTGCAATTTGCAACCTCACCACTAGATGCTTCTAAAATCTACACACTGCACCTTTAAATGTAGTACACTGAAAAAAAATATTCATTGAATTTAATCAATTTTTTAAGATAAGCGGTTGCAATCAATTTATTTAAGCTACATTTAAACAAAAAAGATTAGTAAAGTAAAATAAAATATAAAACTTTTGTTTAAATGTAGCTTAAATAAATTGATTGCAACCACTTACCTTAAAAAACTGATTAAATTCAATGAATATTTTTTTTCAGTGTACTGACACTGTATACTGACACAAAATATCATAATCACGTATGAATTATGAACAGACTATTGGAAATATCAGTAAAACAACTTCAGCTAATATTATGCCGTGTTTGGACTAAAAATTGAATAAATATTACTCCCCTCTTTAGAAATTTGAAGTAAACATATAAACTCAATCAAAATTTCTCCAAACATGCACGCCTTTGAACCAAAAGCCCAGAGGGATATTATTTTGTAAAGAGCTTTCATGATGAGCATGCATTGCATTTTTCTCAATGAATGCGACTGAGGGTAGAGCCCTGCATTTCAGCCCAAGCCCGACCCGACCTTTTTACATCCCTCAGGTCGGGTTTCGGCCAATTTTAACCTCACAGCTGATACGCGGGCGGACCTCGAGCTTATTTAGGCTTCTCCGTCTTTTTATATTTTTCAATTTAATTAAAATAACATTTTGACAGACGATAATTGCAAAACAAACGTAGTAAGACTTTTAACCTATAGCACGAGTCCGCTATAAGCACAGCCAGCCACACATTTACAATGCAGCTGTTGCGTATTTAACAGCAGTACCGCAGCGCACCGGGAAAAAATATTAATGGAGGACTAAAACCTTGGATACTGCGCATAATCTATGCAAACAGCATCCAATACATAATCTATATATGCATAGCGAAGTTGTAAGCAGGTTGCATGTTTATTCGGTTTCATGTTTATTTCGTTTCGTTTTGTAGCTATAGCCCTTTTCATTTTTATATTTCTGCCCCCGTTGCAGCTGCGAGCAGCAGAGCAACCTGCCTCCGCTTTTAAAAAATAGTGTGTGTAGATAATAAACGTTTAAACTAACACTGTGATATGCTGGAAATATATATTTTATGTAGTTGTTATTAATGACAAGTGAAGTGTTGATTTGAGAGTTCAATTCATCAAACATGTCGTCAACTTGCTGTCGGCTGCTAACCGCTTGTTGGAACAAACAAAAATACTCTAAAATGTAAATAAAAAAAAGAAATATAACTATTTTGCCATTTAAAACAAATCTGAACTGCTTTAATTGCTGCAAGAGTAGTACAGCTGTATAAGGAATCTGTGCAAGGAGTTATTTTTTGCTATTTCTGCGGATTTCTTTTGCAAAATCTATGCGGAATTTTGCAGAATAATTAAACATGTTTTAAGCACATTAAGCACATTCATTTGAGAGAATGTGCGCTGTGAATATTACAAAACAATAAAATATTTTATAATTACATTTTATTAAAGGATTACCCTGAATTAAACTGGACCAACATGAACCAACAGATAATGAACAATGTGCTGTCACGACCATAGAGTTTTATATAAAATACATATATTACTGTCTACAGTGTAACAGTAAAAAGAAAAGGCTTCTCATTATGAATGTAGCCTATATCAAGATAATTTCATCTGTTTAACAATTTATATTTATCTTGTAAACGGATTTGAAATAATAAATAATTGTCGCGTCACTTAGCAATAGAGATCTCGTCTCATTATCTTCTCCGCGGTAAGTTTTATTTCAAATTCAAGTTTTACACATGAAATATTAAATAGTTTGTGCTTTCTCTCATAAAAACCTCACAGAAAACAGCACAGACTTCTAAACACACGCGATGCAGTGACTATATCTGCGGTCACAGATTCCTAATGGGGAGAATTAGGAATTCTATTTTCCTCTATAAGGCCTATATTTTCTTCTTTTCTTTTATTTTCTGAGCACCGGACTTGTGCTGAGTCTGACCGGACATTTTGAGCGTACTGAACTTCAAATCAAATGAATAAAATATTTTCTTTATTTTTAACAATAATTCCATAGGTTCCAGTTCTGGGCCCCCCTCTGGGCCCACCCCCACCCTGGGCCCGGGACAACAGACCCGTTTGTCCCCCCCTGTCGGCGGGCGTGGTCTCTAGTGTAAGTTTAGTACACACTAAGAAAGTAGGCTATGTGTTCAATTTTTACAAATTTTTTGTGTTATGCTATTTAACATATTATGTGTAATTTTGTGTTCAAATAATACACAGGTTGTGTTAAGTAGCACAAAACGTGTTGTTCCAATAAAAACACAGATGTGTGTATTCTGGGACAAAGCATTTAGTGTGTTGTGCCCTAACTAACACTGATTGTGTTGTTTTAACACATCTGTTCTAAGAGTGTAGTACAATAGCATTAATGAAGTTTTATCATATAAAATGCTATCCTTTAAAAGTTGTTTTGTTGAAAGAAAAAATGCTAAATTTTATTGTTGTTGGTAATACTTTGGCGTTTTAACCACCTGTTGCATAAAGATATAGTTTATTGATATATTTTTGCATTTTAAAATGATTTTTCTAGTACTTTACTATACTGGAATATAGATTTTTTTTTAATTTACACTTGTGTACCCACAATCCGTTTAACATTATAAACTGAAGGTAGAACTGTGGTAAACTCACTGTAAGGCTGAGTATCTGTCTTTGTTTTTCAGCTGTGTTTGGTGAGGAAGTTTCAGTGCTGGAGGGAAATGTAGTCTCATTTAAAACTGGAGTTACTGACATACGTAAACTTTATCTGATCTGGTTGTACAGAGATGGTATTATAGCTAAAATGAATGAAGGAAATATTAATTTGTATGATACTGATGATGGGATATTTGAAGACAGACTTCAGTTGGACAATCAGACTGGATCTCTCACTATCAGCGATATCAGAACCAAACATGCTGGACCTTATCAACTAAAAATAATCACAAATGAAACCTTCATCAAAACATTCAGTCTTACTGTACAGGGTGAGTAACTAAGATAACTAGCAATTTTCTTATTTGCACTCCCTGTTTTTAATATTTTTGTGTCATAAAATAAATCTGACAAACATCTGCGTATTTTTTTCCAGATGTGTTTTTTGCTGGAGTAGAAAACAAAAGAGAAGGAGATTCGGTCACATTGAACACTGGAGTGACTGAAATAAAGAAACACAATCTAATGATGTGGATGTTTGGACCTTCAAATCCAGACGTTCGTCTAGTTGAAATCATCATAAATCATAACATCTCATATGATTTTGATGAGAGATACAGAGACAGACTTCATGTGGATCATCAGACCGGATCTCTCACCATCAAAGATCTCAAAACTACAAACACAGGAGTTTATCAACTACAGATCTCCAACATCAAAGAGACTATATACAAGAGATACAATGTGTTTGTGGGTAAGATCAAATCTTTAAATTTTCTTTTTAAGTTTAAGTTATTTATAACATTTTTGATTTTATATGGCAAATACACTAAGACTAACTGTTGTGCATTAATGTTTGTCTCTCTATAGCCGCTGCAGAACCAGAACTGTCTACATCATATACAGGACTGATATGTGCTGCTGTCCTGTTGCCTATACTGGGAGCTATAATACTGGTTGTGGCTATTGGATATAGGAGGAAATACTCTCATCTCAAAGGTAACTGGTGTAATCTACCGATGATTGAGTTTTTGTACTGTACTGTACTGTACTGTACTGTAGAGGAAGTGTTCTTTTAGATTGATGTACATGATTGTCTAATTCAAAGGGTAATTTCCTGAAGGGTGTTAATTTTAAGGAAACAATTTAGCAACATAAAAGTATTTCAGTCTTGTGAGATTCATATGATATTTCTAAAACTGTTCTTGAATGTTTTCTGTTTGTCTGAGACAGATAAAATGAAGACTGTGTCAGTGATGGAGGGAAATTCTGCCATATTGAAAACTGGGATCACTGAAATACAAGACCATCATAAAATAATCTGGCGGTTCGGAGCAAAAGGCCCCATCATCGCTCAGGTTCATAAAAAGACCTATAATGTCCCATATACTGATGATGAGAGATTTAGAAACAAACTTCATCTGGATAAGAGGACCGGAGATCTCACCATCAATGATGTCAGAATCAGGATCTCTGGAGATTATCATCGAGAGATCACCAGAAGAAACAAAATCACTAAATCAAAGAGATTCAGAGTTGTTGTCCGAGGTGAGAAAATCAATTACTTTAATGCTATAATGATTTTAGGAGTGTTTTAGAGTGTGTCCACACGGAGACGTGTTCAGCTGTAAATGTATAGATTTATTTTTATTGAATTGGCATTTCATCCAGACGGATCTGTCGTTTTTAAACTGGGTCCAAGAGTGGATAAATCTGAAACAGACACCCTTTTGGCCTCGTGTGTACAGCCAATCCATATATTTCTCTAACAGATTACAGAAAGATGTGTAAGTTTGCTTATCATCCGCTATTTCTCCCTGGGGAAACCATTTTCTGATCTGATCATGAACTTGCGCATGACGCGTTCTGTTCTATGAAGATTCCTGATCTCTCCATTATTCCAGTTTACAGACATTTCTTGTCGTGAATGGTAATCTGTATTTAAAACCCATATCAAAGAGCTGAAAGGTACCTTGTTCGCGATGACATGCGTCCTCACTATAAAACGTGACATTGTTTTTGCCATTTGTTCACACCTTACACATTTCTTGGGAGGACTCTTGTGACTCTGATGCTGTAGTTTCTACGCAGCTTGATTTCTGGACAAAATGATTTCTCAAACAAATCATCCTGATCTTCTCCAAAATTGTTCTGATCATCTTTAGAGGGTCAAAATGACATGTAATAACTGTAACTGTCAATCTGCATCTTTTTAGGACGCGTAGAAGAAAATATATTCATGTTCATCTTGTTCAAAATAAACTCATCGGCAAGTACGGCTGCGTGCGATAAAGTATTAACCTTCGCTCATTAAGATACATTACTATGCGTTCGGCTAAACATCCCTTAAAGAGCATTTATTTCATTGCTTGTAAAATCTCTTTAAAACCACTGGTTGGATTGCTGAAGGCTACAGGTTGCTGGTCAAGACAATGATATCTCAAGAAATGTAGGTTTGTTTATTGAATAAGAAATGTGTGGTTCTGAAACAGATTAGCCTAATAAAGTACAAACATGAATATGTAAATATTACAACGGTTAAATAATCAACTAGTAAACAGATTAATAATGAATAACAACTAATACACTACAACTCTGCATTTGAAGAGTTTGGTTCCAAAACGCAATAAATCCATTTTGACAAATTTTGGTAAAAACGTGTTTTCTATACCAAGAAAGTGACAAGATGAAAACAACTATTTTCTGTTACAAACTTTCACACAGCATCTTTAGGTTATAAAAACATAAAAAATTCAAATCCATAAGTTGATTTTCAAAGATTTATTATAAAAACGGATTATTTTTTCCACAAAATGCAATAAATCCATGACAAGTTTTTATTCAAAATGCTATAAATCTATTGAATCAATAGCCTATATAAATGTGCATTCATCTTTGCCATGTTATATTCATTTAGTTGACTAGTTGTACACACTAATTAAAAATATAAACATTAATGTTATTAATCAAAACACTTACTTTGTCATATGAAGAACCCTGTCATTGCGGTTACTTGACGTCTTCGCTTAACGTCTTTCACAGCGATCGACTGTAAAATGTTTTTGGTCCTGCTCGATTTTCGTTGACTTTGAGTAAAATTAGGTAAAGTTTTTCATAAGATCCTCTGGGGTCAATGTGTTAGCATGAGAAGCTTGATGCTGTCAGGAGAACAAGCACCCGTCTCCCGAGTGCCTCTCAGGGAAAATGTTAGATGCTGATGGCTTACGTTTCTTTCCCATCACAGAAAACCATCACAGGTTTAGAGATGCAATTAAAGTATTATTTTGTTTTGTTTGTTGATCACGTAGTACAAAGTAGATGAGGAAAACTAGGACTCCGTGTACTACGCGCGTCCGCCATTGTTTGTTTACATTGCGTGAACGGTGGGCTGTAATATCAGAAATGGAGTTATTGCGTTCTGTAAAATAGTGGGAGTGGCGTTTGTCGCATTTTGGGAAAAAAGGGAGAAAAGATGACAGAATAACACGGCGGATATTGGATTTTGCGTAAAATTAAGAATTTACTTTTAACTACTGACCTGATATAATACTGATTTTGGCAGTAACTCATTTTTTTCAAAAATGGCGTTTATTGCGTTTTGGAACCAAACTCTTCATTTATACTATAATTATAACTACTTATATTATAAACTTAAACACAAACACATAGAAAGTGTGTTATTTATGTGCATGCACAGTTCACGTGCTCGTCTCTGCCGTGCACGTGCAATGGCGCTGCTATTATGCAAAACTTAGAGCGCATGTGCGTTGTTAACATGTAAAGAAGCATTTATGATTTTAAATGAATAAATATAAACATATACACATAACAAGAATGCTAAACGGATAAAGTAATAGTTGATTGGATATCATCGAATCATATTATCATCGAATAATAGTTGGAGTGTAAACATCTGCATGTTATCACACCAATCATAACTATAATATGTAAACATCCTATAAAGTTACTTATATACATATATCTAATTACTTACATCGTGATGCACGCACACGTATACATAATCAATAAACACTTCAATAATTTGGCACTTAATCCACCTGTTTCGGTCTATAAACTATCTACAACGTGCAGCCAACTCCGCTATACGGTTCTCTCTCCCGCTCCGTAACCTAGCAACCCCAGTGCGAACTTTTGGAACAGTCCATTTCTGATGAAACGATAGGGGTGTTTGGGAAAGTCCATATATTTAGCATTTAGTTTCTACAGCCGCCCCCAAATTCACCTTGTGAATTTGATTTATAAAAGTGGCTCATCTTTCTATTAGTCCAGGATGGGAGTTAATCATGGAGAGGGGGCAGACATACTAACTTGGCTACAGGTCGGGTGTAAGTTTTGTCTTTCACCTGTATCTCTGCCGATCTAATTCTCTTATCAGTTCCAGGATGTACCTGAACAACCTTTCCCACCGGCCACAAAGCACGTGGCAATTGCTGGTCTATGATCATAACGGTATCTCCAATCTGCAGATCAGTTCCTCCTGTTTTCCATTTCTGCCTAATCTGAAGGTTTGGTAGGTAGTGACGAATAAAGTGTCTCCAAAAGTGATCAGCGAGGAGCTGACTATGCTTCCATCTTCTACGGCTCAAGAGTTCAGAATCATGGTATGTGACTTGAGGTAATGAGGCATCCCGCCGCCCCATCAACAAGAGGTTTGGAGTTACTTGGTCTGGATCCGCAATGTCAGAAGAGGTGTAGGCAATGGGTTTGGAGTTGAGAATACCTTCTATTTCTATAAGGACTGTTCTCAGTACTTCTTCACTGACCGTCTGGGCACCAAGTGTGACTTGAAGCGCTGCCTTTAGAGAACGTATTTCTCTCTCCCAGCATCCTCCGAAGTGAGGTGCACTGGGTGGGTTAAAGAGAAATCTTATCTGCTGGCTGGCGAGGTGAGCTTGTAACTCAGGATGAAGAGCCATAAACGATTCTCTTAGTTCTCTTTCTCCTCCTCTGAAATTGGTACCCTGGTCTGCCAAAAGCTCAAAGGGTTTGCCGCGTCTGGCTATGAATCTCCGTAGGGCCATCAAGAAGGAATCTGTGTCCATACTGGTAAGTATATCAATATGGACTGCCCGTGAGGTCATGCATTTAAAAATGATTCCCCATCTCTTTTCATTCCTACGTCCCACTTTTATAGTGTAAGGTCCGAAACAGTCTACACCCGTGGAATAAAATACTGGTTGATGGATCCTTAATCTGGCCTGAGGAAGATCTGCCATTTTGGGAGGGTGTGGTTGTCCCCGCCATCTTTGACACTCTGTGCATTGCCGTTGATGACTTTTGACTGCTGCTCGTCCCCGTAACACCCAGTACTTTCTTCGAAGCTCAGCAAACACCCTGTCTGGCCCTGGGTGATGCAATTGATTGTCATATTCTTTGATTATTAGTTTGGTAATTGGGTGGCGTGAGTCAAGGACGATAGGATGAATGGCATCTTCTTCCAGTGGGCTGTATTGACGGAGGCGGCCACCAACACGTATAAGTTCTATGACATCATCGAATTCAGGAGCTAAGCATAACAATCGACTATGTTTTGGCAAGGGTTTGTTTGCTCTTAAGCATGACAGTTCCTCTGCGAAGGAGTCAGTTTGAATCTTACGAAGAGCTGCCAGCTCTGCTCCTTTATAGTCATCTGCTGTTGGTGTATTGTCATGTTGAATATAGGCTTTCAGCAAATCTGTATAGGTTGAGTACTGCTGCAGGTCTGGGGTAGGCACAGTGGAAGTTGTTAAACCACAAAAGGCTGACTTTCTCAGTTCGTTGTCATGATTAGTGGTGGTTAGCGGCAGCATCTCGGGCCAGCTATGAGATGTTTGGCTAAGAAATTTGGGACCACTGTACCATCTGCTTTCACGGCCTATGTCACGGATAGATCTACCTTTTGTGATGTCATCTGCAGGGTTCTCCTGTGAAGGCACATACCTCCAGGTATCAGACTCCGTGAGCTCCTGTATTTCAGCCACTCTGGTGCCTACAAACACTTTGAATCTGCAAGATTGTGACAGAAGCCAGTTAAGCACAGTTGTGGAATCAGACCACAGAGTAATGCTTTGGATAGGCAAAGTTAGCTCTGTTCTCAAAACTTTTGCAAGCTGTGCGCCAGTCAGAGCTGCGCATAGCTCCAAGCGAGGAATGGTTTGCTGTTTCCTAGGAGCTACACGGGATCGGGCGGTGACAAAGGCTACTTCCACTCTACCCTGGTCTTCCGTCCGCAGGTATGCTACGGAGCCGTAAGCTTGCTCTGAAGCATCACAGAAAATATGAATCTGCCTTACACTAGTATGATGATCGAGCTCTTTGCTACAGTAACACCTCGGCCAGTTGATGTTCTGTAATTCGTCCAGCTCATTCACCCAGGCTTTCCATGAGCTTAACAGTTCCTCAGGCAATCTAGGGTCATCCCACTCTCTTTTCTTGTCCCATAATCTTTGCACAATTACTTTGGCTCGTGTAGTAAATGGCACAATGTAGCCAATGGGGTCATACTGGCTGGCTAGAACATGGTAGATGCTCCGCATTGTAGGTGGGGAGTGGTCAAGGTTGCGAGGTTTATATGACAAGGTGTCTGATAAACAGTGCCAGTGCAAACCAAGAGTTGACTCCTGTGCATTCTGATGACCTTCACTAAGCCACTGAATGCTGCTTTGGGATTGAACGTCAGTTGGTAAGTGACTGATGACTGATGGATCATTGCTCGCCCACTGCCTTAAATCAAAGCCTCCCGAGCTTAAGAGGCTGCGGAGTCTGTCTACTAGGTCTTTGGCCATTTCACTGGAGGTGAAGCTTTGAAGGCAGTTGTCAACATAAAAAGATTTCTCCACGGAAACCTGTGTGTCTATGGACTCACTGTGATCCTGAACATGCTTCTGTAAAGCAAATGTAACACAGCAGGGACTGCATGTAGTTCCAAAGGGAAGCACTTGCCATTCATATACCTCTGGCGGTTTATCTTTCTGTAAATCTCTCCATAGGAATCGCAGCAGCGGCTTGTCTTCGGGCAGAAGGCGCACCTGATGGAACATACCACGAATGTCGCTGCTAACTGCAATGGAATGTTCTCTGAAACGTAGTAGAACTGCCAGGAGAGAAGGACTGAGTGTTGGACCAGGTAGCAAGAACTCATTTAAGTTTTGGCCTTTGTATGTGAATGAACAGTTGAATACGACCCTGTTCTTTCCATTATGCTCTACCATATGGTGTGGTATGTACCAAGTTTCCTTGGACTGTTTCACCTGTTCAGGGTTGAGTTTCATGATGTAGCCAGCTTTCTGTAACCTGACTATCTCTTCCTGGTATGCTGCTGCTTGATCAGGTTTTCTTTCCAACCGATTTTCAATTCCCCGTAATTGTGGCAGTACAGCTTCTTTGGGTGCATGAAGGAATGGCATGTTCTTAACACGTAGCAGAGGGGTTGCATATCGCTGGACTCCATCAACGTCTACTCTCACTGTTTTGTCTTGGAGTAGCTGTATGGACTCCTGGTCTTGTCGTGACCTTGTTAGTACTTTCTCACTCTGAAATGGGAGGATGTCCATTTTCCACAGTTTCTCCACATCAGCATACAGGCTGTCAATGGGTCGCAGGCTAGTGAAGAGACAATGCTGTGGGGAAAATCTGGTTGTTATATCTTGTGCTGGACCCTGTAATGTCCATCCCAAGCGTGTTCTCACAGCAGCAGGGCCACCCGGTGGGCCTAGTCTGACTGCCCACTGAGCAAAGCGTCTTAAAAAGACGTCATTTCGACGTCCCATGAGGAGCCAGAATGAAAGTTTTTATGACGTCTTTTTATGACCTGTTCTGAACATCCAAGATTGATGTCAAGGGGACCTCCAAGCAAAGTAAAACTATTTAAAACGTGGCCTTTTTAAACATTATATGTGTATATATTATCTTTATATATGAATAAATGTTAAAAAAATTTGCTTATAGATAATTCCCAAATATACCAGTTCCACCTTAACTGTCTGCGTCTGCAATCTTGCTCTCTCTCTCTCTCTCTCTCTCTCTCTCTCTCTCTCTCTCTCTCTTGCGCTCTCTAAATTTCTTACTCTCTCTCTCTCTCTCTCTCTCTCTCTCTCTCTCTCTCTATCGTTCAATAATTGAAGTGAAGTGACGTGAACTTCACTCTCCCTCCCACACTTGATCTCGCTGGATAATTGTTACGTACATTCTCTAAAACAATGTCATCACCATTACAAAAAGTTTTTTAACAAAGCATTGTTTTGAAGTAGGACCATACTGACTAAACAAACCAAATTCACTCTATTTTTTGTCATTTCTACCTGCTCGTTTTTGAGAATTTACAAGATTCTGATGTTTTATTTAACATGTTTTGTCACCATCATGGTGATCAGTGTTTCCTTTAGTTGGGTAGTTTGACTCTTTGTTTTTATATTGTTGTGTGTGTGCTTGATGGTGTTTTGTAAAACACATTATTATTGCACCAAGTGGTTGTTATCAATGCAACTTACTTGTGGCTTCACATTAATTACATTGATGGTCAGAAGTGATGGTATGACATAACATAACTGAACTAACAACACAGACAAGGCATCATAAATTTTGTTTAAAATTAAACTTCTATCTCAGTTTTGTTTGGAGCTGCAGTGCATACTGCTGCCTACTGTAACTGAAAATGAAACCTCGTGGCTGTAATGAAAAATCTAAAGTCTAGATTTTTTTGACACAGATGCAGACATCAAGAATCAGCTCATGAATCACAATGATGGTGAGTTTTCTAAATGTTGCAATGCATTGCACCAGCGTATTATAAAACTCATGAGTCCAGAGAGTGTCACCACTGTTGTGATTCATGGGCTGATTCTTGATGTCTGCATATGTGACAATGAAATCTGGACTTTTAATTGTATATAAGCGCTTCCCAGTGGTGGTATGAACCTAAATAATAAGTTGGATGTGACACCTCAAATCAACTGAGAAATTGAGACAATACTACATGGATTACAAAATGAATTTACAGACTTTACATATGTGGTATTACTATTGGTAAACTTTCAGTGAAGTTGTAAGATCCACATGTGAGTTTTGTTTATAACAAATTTTCTTTGCAGCAAATAACATGCTTTAGCAAACACTCCTACAAAGACCAAACACTACTATGAAAAGTCAAAGAGTCAAACTACCCAACTAAAGGAATCAATGATCGTCATTATGGTGACAAAACATTTTCAATAAAACGTCAGCATATACATCTCTGTTAATTAAAGAGAGAGAGAGAGAGAGAGAGAGAGAGAGAGAGAGAGAGAGAGAGAGAGAGAGAGAGAGCATTTAAGGTGGAACTTTATCTATGAGCAGTGCTATGTTTTTGAACACTCATTCATATATAAAGATTACATTATTTTATCAGCTTAACAAAATTTTTCTACAAAAATACACGTGATGTTTATGTTTTTTGACTCAGAACTCATAGACCACATTTGTATAAAATGTTTTTGTATTGATTTCCCGAACCCCTTTTGGACGTCTACCTGACGTCCAAGAGGGGTCATAGTCAGACGTCCAGATACTGTACCAGATCTGCACGTTGTATAGACATACAGATAAGGGCCTGGACCAACCGACCTAATATAGACATGATCTGCACGTCGGGGAGACGTCTCATGTTTGGTGGGTGGTTCTATGGGTGTTATGAGGTGAGGGCAGTCAGAACCAATAAGAATCCCAGGTTTCACATTGTGAAAATGCTGAAGCGGCAGACCTGCAAGGTGTTTGTATCTTTTCTGAAGTACCTTGACTGGGTGGGTGTGCTCTGCTAGTCCCAGGCTGTCAGCTGTAAAGGCACTCCGAATCCTGAAAACCTTACGAGGGTTATCCATTGAAGACACTGTGAATGTTACAGCCGCCCCATGAATGGTCTGTGTCTCTTGCCTGACTGTGCGAAGGGCTAAGTCCTCTGGCTGTCCCTTCAGTTTTAGCTTCTGTACTGCATCATTGAGGATAATGGTTCGCTCTGACCCATCATCAAGTACAGCATAAGCCTCCATAGCTTTGTTGCCATTTCTGAGCAAAACTTTGGTCACTTTTAACAGAATCTTGTTGTCACAGGTGGGACGATCAACATATAATACTGCACTGGTCGGAACAGATTCTTCTGTTTCTCTACCTTTCTCATTTACATCATGTAGTGCAACCAAGTGCTTTCTGTTACAGGTTTGACAGAGAACTTTCAGAGTGCAGTAAGCTGCTTGGTGACCGCGTCCACAGCGCCAGCATCTATTCTGGGTCCTAATCCATGTCACTTTCTGTTCTTTGCTGAGTAACTTAAAGCTCTCACAGTTATTCAGGTAATGTCTGTTGTTATCACAGTATGCACAGTAAGCATTCACCCATTCTCTCTTAGCAGCAGTTGGTCTCTGTTGATCAGCTGGTGATACTAAAGCAGCCTTTGGTTTCTCTGTTCCAAGGAAAATGGCAGTGGGTTTGCGGTTTTGCTTATACTCTTTCCTCATCTCCTTTCTCTGAACCGATGACACTTGTTTGAGTTGCGGGCTGTAATCAGTGTGGTCTTCCTGAACCTGAAGCTCGTACTCAAGCCATTCGGCGAAGTCCAGTAATGTAGGAATGGTAACTCCCAGAGGATGTATGTACCTCTTAAAACTGGACCTGAGGTCATGTGGTAGTTTGCTCATAAGTCTGGAAACATGTGATCCACACTCCAGCTCAGTCATTCCATTCTGGCCAAGTTGTTCCAGCATACTAACTAATGAGCGTACATGGAGTCCAAACAGCCGAAAAGCTTTCACATCACCGCTACGAATGTTTGGTCCATCCATCAGATCTGCGATGCGTTGTAAGGCTAACTGGTGGGGTTGACCGTACATTTTGTTTAGTGCTCTCATGGTATTAGTAAAGGGAAACCTTGAATTACTGTATGAATCTGACACAAGAAGTGCCTCCTCCAGCTTCAGGTGGTCAGTAAGTATCTGAAATTTAAAATGCTCGGTTGCATCCTCAGGCAGAATGTTCTCAAGGGCTATTCTGAGTCTAGAGAATTGTCTAGGATCAGCAGATGTTAGAAAGGGTATGGTTGGAGCAGGACCCTTGTATGTTTTCTCCTGTGTAAATGAAGGCTGGCTGACATCTTGAGTCTTATTTGGATGAGCAGGTGGCATTTGCTCATGTACTGGAGTCTCAAACTTTGACTGATGAGATGAGATGTGCTGAGAAGATGGGGGATATCTGGGTTGAAACGGACTGCTGTGTCGTACTCGTGATTGTACTCTTTCGTGAGCAAAGGAAGAAATGTCTAAATTCCTGAAGTCCTCAGTTAAGTCAGTGTACTCGTCCTTTTGAACTGGGTGCAGTGCTCTCATGGAAGCAGGTGGTGGCGCTCTTGTCCGTGGAGCTGGCACTGGATGATATGAGTATGAGGTCTCTGGACTAGCCACTGGAACAAAGGATGCGGGTGGTGGTATTACTGACTGAGCTCTCTGTTCTGCTTTCAGGCTTTGTAGCTCCTGATGTAACATGGCATTCTGCATTCGCATCTCCTGTAATGCCGACATAATCAATGGCAGCTGACTAGTTTGACGACGTAAATCAGCGCTATCATTCTGCACTGTACGTAACATAGCTTTAAGCTCGACATCTTCTCCTTGTTCATCAGACGCATACCACTCATCTTCTAATTTCCATTTCTCATACTCTGCCACCTGACTAATAGGCGAAGTCGATCTGGAATTATCTGCATTGCTTGGGGGCTGTACTCTGCTTCGCCCTGTCATAGGGAGTGACTGTAGATGCTGTAATGGATCACCAAGCTCGTAATCTACCAAATGAGCTGGGGGTTTAACTTGTCGTCGTGGACGTACAACAGGTGCTTCTTTCCTTGGTTGAGACATCTCTGTAGCCAGTCAGCATCCGGCTCGAAGGACCATGTAAAATCTCTTTAAAACCACTGGTTGGATTGCTGAAGGCTACAGGTTGCTGGTCAAGACAATGATATCTCAAGAAATGTAGGTTTGTTTATTGAATAAGAAATGTGTGGTTCTGAAACAGATTAATAAAGTACAAACATGAATATGTAAATATTACAACGGTTAAATAATCAACTAGTAAACAGATTAATAATGAATAACAACTAATACACTACAACTCTGCATTTATACTATAATTATAACTACTTATATTATAAACTTAAACACAAACACATAGAAAGTGTGTTATTTATGTGCATGCACAGTTCACGTGCTCGTCTCTGCCGTGCACGTGCAATGGCGCTGCTATTATGCAAAACTTAGAGCGCATGTGCGTTGTTAACATGTAAAGAAGCATTTATGATTTTAAATGAATAAATATAAACATATACACATAACAAGAATGCTAAACGGATAAAGTAATAGTTGATTGGATATCATCGAATCATATTATCATCGAATAATAGTTGGAGTGTAAACATCTGCATGTTATCACACCAATCATAACTATAATATGTAAACATCCTATAAAGTTACTTATATACATATATCTAATTACTTACATCGTGATGCACGCACACGTATACATAATCAATAAACACTTCAATAATTTGGCACTTAATCCACCTGTTTCGGTCTATAAACTATCTACAACGTGCAGCCAACTCCGCTATACGGTTCTCTCTCCCGCTCCGTAACCTAGCAACCCCAGTGCGAACTTTTGGAACAGTCCATTTCTGATGAAACGATAGGGGTGTTTGGGAAAGTCCATATATTTAGCATTTAGTTTCTACATTGCTAAACAACGTTATTTTGTGTATTTGGTATAATACAATGTGTTTGCGTAGTTATGGTTCAGAAAACACATTATTTTCCACATAATGTAAATTTTTGTAGCGCCAGATATCCTTGTCTTCCTCAAACGCTTTGATTTTGTTCAAAACTCATCGATTTAAAAAGCTCTGTGTCCCTGATTGGCCATCTGTACGTTGTGATTTACCTGAATACCTCTGATGTCAGCCGAAATGTGACTCTCCAGTCCTTACCATGTTTGAAAGATTCGGTCACAGTGCTTACGGGAGTATACTTACATAATGCCATCCGGACATGTAGTCTTTCTCCTTCTTTGAATCAACAGAACAGTATCAAACGGTGGTATGTCGGCCTTAGCTTCTGCTTCCACTTTAGCATTAGCTCCACCACTCATTTGCTTTATTAAGAGACTGTTTACTTACATTTATCTGAAAATGGTCCAGTATCTGCAACAAATCCTGCTCTCTGCAATTCAATCTGTTCTACAGATGATTAACCACGCAATCCTAAACACTACTAAACCAGATGAGAAACTCCTGTGCTGCCAAATACTTCAACTAAGGCATTGTTCTTTGCCACACAAGCACACAATTACGACAACTAACATAAATGTTGAATTATTTTGATAAAGATCCCGGACGAGCCCCCATTAAATGTTACAACCTTTTTAAATGTTGTAGGAGTAATATTTATGGTTGTGGTATTTTTTGTATTTGTGAAGACAGCAAAAGAAGGATGCAGGGACACAAAATTACAATGACTACACAAGTAAGAAAATGTGACAAATAGAGAATCCAAAAGATATACATAAATATAAATCAGAGAGAAGATGAGACACTAGTGATTCCAAAAAATAATAAAGAAACATAACAAAACCAATATTTACTGTTTTAAACCTGACCTAACTAAGAAAAATAAAACAAGAAAAGCAAGTCTTTAGCACCGGGGTTGGTATACTGTACTTCCCTACTTTAATCTATTAAAGAAAAAAAAACATACAGGGGGTGGCGTTCGCCTCTTACCTAATGTATTTAAATATCAAGTTACCTAAATGTGGCACGATGGAAGTCTCATTGGCCCCCCAGTGTGCCCCCCCACCCTTCAAATTGTCTGTCAATCAAGCATTCAAATCAAATCTTTTTTTCTGGCTGGCATTTTGAATTCCACAATTCTTCTGAACGACAGGAACTGCAGTTATCTAATGAAAAAAGCACATGCATTCTTTTTCAATTTACGTTAGCAAGTTGTTGCAGCGCTAGACTTTGGTATCTTCTTTAGTGTTAGGACAAGGTTCGATGTTTGCTGCGACCAAGATAGCTAAACAATCAGGGTTTTCCTGCGTTCAGACTTATTTTTTTTGATCTATACTTAATGTGACACTATACTGTATGATTGCAGCGGATTAATACGCACATTTAAATAGGGGAAGTTTATCATTTGCACATGTTTCAAAGGCTTATTAAGGCAAATGTTAACATTCAAGTGATTTTAAAGTTAACCACAAAAAGGTGCTAAAGTAAGCAACTTTCTGTACGCACGCACATGCAGTTAAATGTCCGGTCCAGCTCCAATCGCACGTGATCATTCCCTGTGTCCTTCAAAGATCAGAACTCTTGATGTGTAGACTATAGAGAGAGTTGCACTACTGTGGCTCATACTGTAGTCCATCAAAATACACTTGGCCAATAGAGCAATGAAAAGCAACATAGCGTTTTTATGTGGAGCGATGTTTATGCTGCGCCGTTTGGGATTCGCCCTCATCTGTGTGTGTGCGCGCGAGTTTAAGGGCTCTCAATAGTGCACACACGGAGAGACGCCTTTCAAAAAGCACGCAAACATAAAATCTTTCTGTACTTGACAGGGCACATACAAACAAAATGATCTCCACGATATTCTTTTTCTTATAAAAACATTTATTTATCTTAAGTTTATGTATATATTAGGCAGAATCCAGTCATGCTTCTCTTAAAAAGACAGTAACCGCAAACCTAAATGTGAAAAGTTTATACAAATTGTATTTGACAGGTTTAATTTGAAGCAGTGAATAAATGCAATTGATTGATAATAAGGTATCTCTGTATTAAATAATGCAGAAATGTAAAGTTCTACATATAAACACAAAATATAAGATTGGTCCCTCTGTATTAGTTGTGGCCCCTCTTGTGCCCCCAAGTTGAAAAAATCCTTGAATCGCCCCTGGTGATTGGCTTATATTTACACCAATGATTTTAAACTTCAGACAATTCCCCCCTCATGAGAAGGCAAACACTTATCAATTACGCTCAGTCAGAGGATGGTATTACAAAGCTGAGTGCTGCTGTTATATATTTGACGCATGTTAAGATCTCTTCATATGTCAATATTTCTTTATTTTTGTCTTTCTTTGTGATATAAAGTGGACACAATAAAGGTTACAGAGGGAGAGTCTGTCGACCTACAGACGGGCATTTCTGAACTACAGGATGATGATCAGATACAGTGGAGATCTGAAGCTAAAGATGCCATCATAGCTGTAAGAAATGGAAAGACTGATAAAAACATGACGTTGAACCATCAGACTGGATCTCTTACCATCAAAAACATTGAAAACTCCCACTCTGGAGTTTATGAACTACAAATTAAAAACAAAAATACAACTTCATATAAGAAATTCAATGTTCTTGTCTGGTGTGAGTATCTCAAATCTTTTATAAGTCATATTAATATTAATACAACATGTTTACCTGTTTTCTTTACTAATGTTCTTCTGTATTCATACACATGCAGTAAATACATTAAAACATACAGCGGGTGATTCTGTCACTTTACACACTCAAGTCTCAGAACTGAATGAAGACCATCAGATACTGTGGACGTTTGGAGATAAAAACACTCGTATAGCTGAAATCAACCGAGCCAGCGGTGAGACTCAGACGTATGTATATGATGGTAATGATGAGAGATTCAGAGATAGACTGACACTGAATGAACAGAATGGAGGTCTGACCATCAGAAACATCAGCAGAGGACATTCAGATGTTTATAAACTCCAGATCAACAGCAAATCAGAGAGCACATGCAAGAGTTTCATACTTGCAATAAATGGTGAGTCACATGAATCCATAGCCTCTTTCACACAGTAATTCTGGTAAATTACCATGAATTTACCAGAATGAATTTACCAGTAAATACAAAAATGTGCTGTTCACACATGCAGTGACGTTCCGTTTTTTTACCAGTAAGACATCATTCACACATCAGTATCAAAATACCGGTAAACTCGGAGAGAAAGCGGAAGTTACCTGTGGCGCGCGGCCGGCGAGCTCCGTCCGTGTCGTATTTGTAAACGGCGGGTTATGACTTAATATCCACGGTCCGTATTTTGTTGTTTTCACATCTGTGGAGTACATATAGGATCTGTGGCAAACGGTCGCAAAGTTGCTCGTGACCAAACAACATTGCGTTAGGCGGCGTCAAACGGAACCTGCGCGTTTGCACATTAGGCTTCACTGATGGTGTGCTAAGGACGTCGGCAATTTGGCAATTAGATGGTAAGCTGTTTTAAACAACTTTGGTGAAGAAATGTGGATGTTAACTTCAGGTGTGCTCGACTTTTAAGCAACATGTGTGTGGAAACGTCCGTAAACAGTCTGGGGGAAACCGCGTCACCTGCATAAAAAACTTTCTGATTGGCCCGCCCGATCTGTCAGCGCGGTCTGACGTCATCTAAATGCCGGTAATGCTATATTTTTCGTTCACACACAGCGCTTACCGGCAAATTACCGTTAATCTTACAACCTGTCTTACTGGTAAATTGGGAGCACTGATTTACCGGAAAGGTTCTGTTCACACATGACATGTTAACTGCAATTTACCAGTAAATTACCAGTAAAGACTGTATGTGTGAAAGGGACTCATGACTATTGAAGTTGATCATTTTCATCGTCTTAATGTTCACGTTTATCTGTATTTTTATTTGTCTTGCTGGGATGAAATAAAGAGAAACTGGAGTCAGTGATGGAGGGAGAATCTGTCACACTACACACTGATCTTACTGACAAACAGAATGATGATGTGATGATACAGTGGATGTTTGGACCTGAAGAAAGTCTCATAGCTAAAGCTGATTTAAACAAGAAGATGCTTTATGGTGGTGCTGATGAAAGATTCAAAGACAAACTCGATCTGGATCAGACTGGATCTCTCACCATCACAGGCATTACCAGTAAACTCACAGGACTTTATAAATTACAGATCATCAGCAACAAAGAAACCAAATACAAGAGATACAGAGTTTCTCTCCGTGGTGAGATATTAAAATCTTTCACAATAACTCAAAAATAAACAACAAAAACATGCTTTATATTTATAAAAAAAGTTATATAAAAAGATGAAGGCTGTGATTTTTATTTTGTTTTCTCACAGGTCGAGAAAGAGACGGAACGGCAGGTCATATAGAGATGGTGTCAGAGGTGATTCCTTTACTTCCCATACGAACCTCACAACAGCAGCTGTAGTATGTTGTCTATTTATACCAACACTATATGCACAGTTATAATACAACAGAGCAGCTGTCAGTGTAAAGCAGGGGTGGGCATTCATGCAAAGTTTAGCTCCAACCATAATCACACCCACATGAATGCCATTTCCAAGTCACCCAGCAGCCTTTGATTAGATTTTTCAGGTTTGTTTGATTAGGGTTGGAGCTAAACTTTGCAGGACAGTGACCCTTCATGTCTGTATGGAACAAGACTCACTCACAGCTTTGACCAAAATGATTTAACAGGCTTATGTTTTGCAATAAACCTCAGTCTCTGTGTTGTGCATTGTAGGCATTTTTGATGCTGCCCACAAGCTGTCTTGCAGTGTTGCCAGGTCCATTTGGTTAAACACTTAACCGTTTGTGGCTTTTGGCTCATCAAGCAATCAAGTTTTTTGTGTTAATAAAGTGAGAAACTGTCAGTGCCAATATTTTGATCTTTGAGGTAAAGCATTTGGATTTATTTTGGTTTTTATATTGGATTTTTCTTGTTCGCTGTTTTTAGTGCAAGATCTGGCAACACTAGTCAGCAAACGCCACGTCATTTTCTGAACCGCACATACAGAAGACTTTTTCCCCTTCTAGGCATTTATTTTTTTTTAGAAGAGAGACCTTTCATGTCTATGGTGCACGTTAAAACACTTTATTAACTACTAGTTGTTCAGTTTGGTTCAATTCGGTTGTCACTACCTGCATTTTGCGGGAGTTAATTCGGTTGTAGAATGCAGTTGTCAGTCCTGTAAATGACTGAACTTTGTGTGTACAGAACTGGATTAAGCATTAAAAGGTGAAGTGCAACCAAATTAATATGCAGTGTGTACGGGCACAATGTGATGCTGAACTCATGAGAGAAGAAGAAACAGAAACATTTAACACTTTCATTCATTTGCCAGTATAATCAAAGCATTACATTCATGTTATATGAATGATAAAAAGTTGTGCAATACAATTTTGCATGAATATGATACACCAGTCCTCCCCGTTTACTTAATACGGTGCATCTGTCGTTTTATGTTTGGTTTCCTAATTTTTTGTACCATTCTCTCTTGGGTTTGGGATTTACTTTAGGCAATTTAATAAATAGGTTTCTTCTATTTATTTGTAAGGTATTTTCCATTATCGCTATCGGCAAAATCATCATACTGGTCATCTAGTTAGCAGTGTTAAATCGTTATCGTTTTAAATGATAATCATCTGAGGGACATTGTGTAAACATATACAGTAAATGTATTACTTTCTTACATAAGGAGTGATCTGATGTTAAAACAGTGAAAGCTCAAACTTTGAAAAGTCTCCTGTTAAAAAGGGGAACTCGTGCCAAAACAAGAACTTATATCAGCAGGAAACAAATGTGACATATATATATATTACTTTTTTACTTATCGGATATATGCTTTTTAGGGTTAGTTTCTTTAAAAATGTATTGCAAAATGATGGTGTTTCCGATATATAGGCGGTGTATGTAAATTTTAGCAACATCTAGAGGTAAGATTGTGAATAGCAACAGCTCACCTCTCAATTTTAAAATGCATACGGCACACAATGCTAACTATATCTGTATTTTGTTTTGTGAACATAATTTTCATATTGAAAGTCACATGTATCTAACATTATTTAAATGAACTAACTAATTGTTTGTGAAAAGGGACTTTTGTACTCATATTTTTATATTGTTGACATTTTGCACATTTACACATATTAAACCACTATAAAATATATACAGTTTGCATGTATTTGTACCCACAGTAAAGTGATATGTGTTAATAATAGAGGTGCTGTTCTCAGGTCAGTGTCTATATGTCAAATGCATGTTTTTATAATAAATGAATTAATCCAGACAAAATGAGGATGCTGGTTTATTGAATTAAATCGATGTGTTGTCACATGAGTATAGCTATATGAAAAAGTTATCAGTGTGTTTTCAATGTTTACACTAGATGGAGCTGCTGAACTATAAAAAAATCCACTGACTGCCTTATCTACTACAACACCTTAATATGTGAATAAAGGTATGAATACCGAAATAGTATAAATAAAAGCTAACGTGTCAAAATATAGGCTTTGTTGAAGACCGCATCAAGGGGGCAAAGGAGGCGCTGATGAGCACACTTCAAAGCGTAAAAATGACAGATGGGAAAGCCTACGGACTCGTAGACTAAGCGATCATGCGCAATTTAAGGCCACAAGATCTGAAAGTCCACAAGAAGTGCGCCATTTGGGACAGGGCCTAAGAATGTTGGATAGAGCGCGAGACTGTGGATACGAGCTGGGGCGTGTGATAATGACGCTACAAATGAGTGACTGTTGGCCATAAAACGTGAAATCTTGTCTCTTTGAATTTTAAATCATTCTGCATTTATATACATTGCTCAATTAAAACCTCAACATGATGTGAACACAACTCTCTAATAAAAAATTTACTTTTTATAAAAAGTGGGTGGGACATGTCCTCCGAGTCCCCCGCGTAATACACGCCGCTGCAGTAGTTACACACAGGGTCGGACAGATACTTTTGTGAAGAGTTTGGATGAGTTTTGATTAACCCAGATAGAATGTACATACAGGCCACATGTGGAAGTTAGCTGTCACATCTAGCCAAGATATGGCATAGCTGAAAATATAAATCCAAACTATCACCAACTTTGTTTTGCTATAACTTAAAAAATGGGAAGAATGTTCTCTTGGTTCACATCTCAGATAATAATAAACACAGGAACTCCAACTGTTTATGACTAGAGTGGAAAATCTTAGCTTGTGGTTAATATTTGGATTAAAATCGAATGTGGCAGATGTCTGTTAACTTACAAACGGCAAGTTTCACTTCTCACTTCACAAGCTTTTAAACTTTCGAGCTTATTTGTTTTTTTATTATTTCATTAAGATATCATATTCACAAAAATTAAGTTTTCTTGTATTTACCTCAGCTGTAACAACAGTTTGCATTTTGAGATGCAGATTTCGTTTGGCTAAGGGTGGGTGGACTGATCGTAAAGTAGGCTACAGATATTTTCTCATATAAAAAATATTGATACTAAGGTGTTTGTCAAGGCTTTTTTAGCATGAAACTTAAGGTTTAAAATAAAGTTAAAAACAAAACTGTCTTCCTCCCCGCGCTGCTGTTGTCTAAATTGTGTAGCTCTTTCAAAAATATATATCTCAATCAATAATATAAGGATGGTTAGATGATGTACAAACAATATCCTCCTCTAAAGAACAGTATTAAATAATTAAAAAAAAATGCAAATAACCCTCTGTCTGACAATGAAACCCACATATGTGGGAACATTGCACTTCTTTCACATTCAAGACGATCTAGAAACAAATCTTAAATGTTCATTTATTGCAGAGATGTGTGTATTACTTGTGTATGAATATGATGCATGTGAAGCTCTCCCTTTAACGTAATAATTGTAATAGATGGGTCGGACATGTTTCTTCTGTGCTGTCTGGACTGCGATATTAAAAAGCACTTAGTTTGCAGAACTTCGACCTAGGGGGATTTCACAGGAGTGATAATGTTACTGTGCGCTGAGGTGGAAGTGTTGCAAACTACTGTAAGTGCTCTTCCGCCATACAATCTAGATCTCATTTTTTATTCGCTTAAACATCCCCACGTTTTATTTTGTGCCACCATGCTTACTCGTGTAACTAACAGTCTTTAAATAGGGAAAACATGGAAGTGTTTGGTGGCTTCTAAATTCATCCCTGTTTGGATCCTAAGGAATGAATGGGGCTAGGCTAAATGCTAACACATTTACGACGTGCCGTACAAAGATTAAGTGCACGCATTGATAAAGATAGGGATTTATTAATTAGCCTAAGTTGAGATAAGAATATAGTTAATAATTTGAAAAACAGTGGTGTTTTCCTTTAAAGGCTAGGAGCAGAGAAGCTTATTTTTTCAAATAATTTAGAACATAGAAAATAGTAAAATATAGTAGGATATAGTATATACTTGTACAGTAAACACAGCGATTCTATTGAAATCACAAGTAAACCTCAGTCAACATGAGATTTCTAATTGGTGTCAGTTGGTTTTAGTTTTGTCAAAACCGCCTCAGGCTTTTTGCTATTATTAGCCTGCCAGATTTTCTGTGCTCCATTTCCTGGATTACAGTAACTTTATAATGTCGCGTGTCAAATGAGAGCTCTTTAATATGTTCACTCAGTCATTTTCTC
>NW_027395284.1:5038020-5045520 GCF_027580225.2 Misgurnus anguillicaudatus
AGGGATCCAAAGGGCTAAGGTCTCGGACGTAAGGCGCCCGAGCTACGGCCGTTTAAAGGTGCCGCGGTGGTGGTCCGTATCTCGGCCGGGGTTAGGGTTAGAGAGACGCGGGTTGGCTCGTCTGAAAGGTCCCCTCGGATAGAGTAACCGACCCAAGGGGCTAAGGTCTCGGACTTAAGGCGCCCGAGCTACGGCCTTTTAAAGGTGCGGCGGTGGTACTCCGTATCTCGGCCGCGGAAGGGGCTAGAGACTCGCGGGTGGGCTCGTTCGAAAGGTCTCCTCCGGTGGAGTAAACGATCCAAAGGGCTAAGGTCTCGGACTTAAGGCGCCCGAGCTACGGCCTTTTAAAGGTGCGGCGGTGGTACTCCGTATCTCGGCCGCGGAAGGGGCTAGAGACTCGCGGGTGGGCTCGTTCGAAAGGTCTCCTCCGGTGGAGTAAACGATCCAAAGTGCTAAGGTCTCGGACTTAAGGCGCCCGAGCTACGGCCTTTTAAAGGTGCGGCGGTGGTACTCCGTATCTCGGCCGCGGAAGGGGCTAGAGACTCGCGGGTGGGCTCGTTCGAAAGGTCTCCCCCCGCGGAGCCACCGACCCAAAGGGCTAAGGTCTCGGACCTAAGGCGCCCGAGCTACGGCCGTGGGAAAATCCGGAGACGGACCGGCCTATCCCCCCCGCGGAAGGGGCTAGAGACCCGCGGGTGGGCTCGTTCGAAAGGTCTCCTCCGGTAGAGCCACCGACCCGAAGGGCTAAGGTCTCGGCCCCGAGGCGCCCGAGATACGGCCGTAGGAAGTTTTCCGAACTTCGACCGGAAGTATCTCCGGCCCCCGGGGTCGCACGGACTCGCGGCCGGCGTCGTCGGAAAGCCCCGGGCGAGACCTTTCGAACGAGACCGGCCGCGCCTCCGGCCGACGAACGCAGCGGACGCTAGGGGCGCCCGAGCTCCGGACGAGCGTTTTTTTTTTTTCGAACCGCCGTATCTCGGCCGCGGAAAGGGTCAGCGGGTCGAGGGCGGGCTCGTTCGAAAGGTCCCCTCGGGTAGAGCGAACGACCCGAAGGGCTAAGGTCTCGGACCCGAGGCGCCGGAGCTACGGCCGCGGGAATGTCCGCGGGCGGCCCCCCGTATCTCCGCCGCGGAAGGGGCCAGAGACTCGCGGGTGGGCTCGTTCGACAGGCCCCCTCCGGCGGACCGACCGACCCGAAGGTCGAAGGCCCCGGGCCCGAGGCGCCGGCGCGGCGCGGTAACGAAATTCGGATTTTCGACCGGAAGTATCTCCGGCCCCCGGGGTCGCACGGACTCGCGGCCGGCGTCGCCGGAAAGCCCCGGACGAGACCTTTCCAACGAGCCCGGCCGCGAGTCCGTGCGACCCCGGGGGCCGGAGATACGGCGCCCGGCAGTTCATTGGCCGATATCTCGGAAACGGTGCGTCGTACGGCCTCGCCGGCTAACGCAGGCCCCCGGGGGCACCCGGGCGACCGGTCGACCTCCGGGCACCCCGACCCCGCCGACCCAGGCCGAGGGGAGGCCTCCGAGGCGGGCAGGCCGCGGCCGCCGACCCCCCTGGGTGAAATCCGGGCGGCCCGCGCACCTCCGGGCCCCCCGACCCTCTCGTCCGGGCCGAGGGGAGGCCTCCGAGGCGGGCATGCCGCGGTCGCAGACCCCCCCTGGGTGAAATCCGGGCGGCCCGCGCACCTCCAGGCCCCCCGACCCTCTCGTCCGGGCCGACCGAGGCGCACCCTCCCGGCCGCGGACCCGGCGGGGTCCCCCACGGCAAGGGACGGTAGGGCGAACAGGTGCCATCGGGTATATAGGGGAGAGCGTCCTCGGCGAGCCAGCCCTTCGATCTCGCGCGAGCCTACCCGACCTAGGCTCACCCTCCCCGGGCACGGGGTCGGGCTCCCTCCCCCTGGAGGTCCGGACCTCCAGGGCGCCCGACCCTGCCTCCCCTGCCCGAGGGGAGGCCTCCGAGGCGGGCGGGACAGGGCCGCCCTCCCTCCTGGAAGTCGGGGACCTCCAGGGCCCTCGACCCAGCCTCCCCTGCCCGAAGGGGTGACTCAGGAGCGGACACCGGGCCGGGACAGGGCCGCCCTCCCTCCTGGAAGTCGGGGACCTCCAGGGCCCCCGACCCTGCCTCCCCTGCCCGAGGGGAGGCCTCCGAGGCGGGCGGGACAGGGCCGCCCTCCCTCCTGGAAGTCGGGGACCTCCAGGGCCCTCGACCCAGCCTCCCCTGCCCGAAGGGGTGACTCAGGAGCGGACACCGGGTCGGGACAGGGCCGCCCTCCCTCCTGGAAGTCGGGGACCTCCAGGGCCCTCGACCCAGCCTCCCCTGCCCGAAGGGGTGACTCAGGAGCGGACACCGGGCCGGGACAGGGCCGCCCTCCCTCCTGGAAGTCGGGGACCTCCAGGGCCCCCGACCCTGCCTCCCCTGCCCGAAGGGGTGACTCAGGAGCGGACACCGGGTCGGGACAGGGCCGCCCTCCCTCCTGGAAGTCGGGGACCTCCAGGGCCCTCGACCCAGCCTACCTAGCCCGAATGGGTGACTCAGGAGCGGACACCGGGTGGGGACAGGGCCGCCCTCCCTCCTGGAAGTCGGGGACCTCCAGGGCACACGACCCAGCCTCCCCTGCACCGACAAAGGTGCATCGTCCCCGGGCACGGACGGGGACGGGCCGGCCTCCCCGGCCTCAGTGGAAAAAGTCGAGTCGGGTGGCTCGCGCACTTCCAGGGTCCTCGACCCTCTCAGTCGCGCCGACAAAGGTGCATCGTCCCCGGGCACGGACACGGACGGGCCGGCCTCAGTGAAAAAGTCGAGTCGGGTGGCTCGCGCACTTCCAGGGTCCTCGACCCTCTCGGTCGCACCGACAAAGGTGCATCGTGTCTGGGCGGGACAGGGCCGCCGACCGCTATGGAAGTCGAGTCGGGTGGCTCGCGCACTTCCAGGGTCCAAGACCCTCTCGGTCGCACCGACAAAGGTGCTTCGTCTCTGGGCGGGACAGGGCCGCCGACCGCTATGGAAGTCGAGTCGGGTGGCTCGCGCACTTCCAGGGTCCTCGACCCTCTCAGTCGCACCGACAAAGGTGCATCGTCCCCGGGCACGGACGGGGACGGGCCGGCCTCAGTGAAAAAGTCGAGTCGGGTGGCTCGCGCACTTCCAGGGTCCTCGACCCTCTCGGTCGCACCGACAAAGGTGCATCGTCCCCGGGCACGGACGGGGACGGGCCGGCCTCAGTGAAAATGTCGAGTCGGGTGGCTCGCGCACTTCCAGGGTCCTCGACCCTCTCGGTCGCACCGACAAAGGTGCATCGTCCCCGGGCACGGACGGGGACGGGCCGGCCTCAGTGAAAAAGTCGAGTCGGGTGGCTCGCGCACTTCCAGGGTCCTCGACCCTCTCGGTCGCACCGACAAAGGTGCATCGTCCCCGGGCACGGACGGGGACGGGCCGGCCTCAGTGAAAAAGTCGAGTCGGGTGGCTCGCGCACTTCCAGGGTCCAAGACCCTCTCGGTCGCACCGACAAAGGTGCTTCGTGTCTGGGCGGGACAGGGCCGCCGACCGCTATGGAAGTCGAGTCGGGTGGCTCGCGCACTTCCAGGGTCCTCGACCCTCTCAGTCGCACCGACAAAGGTGCATCGTCCCCGGGCACGGACGGGGACGGGCCGGCCTCCCCGGCCTCAGTGAAAAAGTCGAGTCGGGTGGCTCGCGCACTTCCAGGGTCCAAGACCCTCTCGGTCGCACCGACGAAGGTGCTTCGTCTCTGGGCGGGACAGGGCCGCCGACCGCAATGGAAGTCGAGTCGGGTGGCTCGCGCACTTCCAGGGTCCTCGACCCTCTCAGTCGCACCGACAAAGGTGCATCGTCCCCGGGCACGGACGGGGACGGGCCGGCCTCCCCGGCCTCAGTGAAAAAGTCGAGTCGGGTGGCTCGTGCACTTCCAGGGTCCTCGACCCTCTCAGTCGCACCGACAAAGGTGCATCGTCCACGGGCACGGACGGGGACGGGCCGGCCTCAGTGAAAAAGTCGAGTCGGGTGGCTCGCGCACTTCCAGGGTCCTCGACCCTCTCAGTCGCACCGACGAAGGTGCATCGTCCCCGGGCACGGACGGGGACGGGCCGGCCTCCCCGGCCTCAGCGAAAGTCGAGTCGGGTGACTCGCGCACTTCCAGGGTCGGAAGCGTCCTAACCCTAACCTCCAGGGCCCTCGACCCAGCCTGCTTAGCCCGAAGGGGTGACTCAGGAGCGGACACCGGGTCGGGACAGGGCCGCCCTCCCTCCTGGAAGTCGGGGACCTCCAGGGCCCTCGACCCAGCCTACCTAGCCCGAATGGGTGACTCAGGAGCGGACACCGGGTGGGGACAGGGCCGCCCTCCCTCCTGGAAGTCGGGGACATCCAGGGCCCCCGACCCTGCCTCCCCTGCCCGAGGGGAGGCCTCCGAGGCGGGCGGGACAGGGCCGCCCTCCCTCCTGGAAGTCGGGGACCTCCAGGGCCCTCGACCAGGCCTACCTAGCCCGAATGGGTGACTCGGGAGCGGACACCGGGTGGGGACAGGGCCGCCCTCCCTCCTGGAAGTCGGGGGACCTCCAGGGCCCTCGACCAAGCCTACCTAGCCCGAATGGGTGACTCGGGAGCGGACACCGGGTGGGGACAGGGCCGCCCTCCCTCCTGGAAGTCGGGGACCTCCAGGGTACCCGACCAAGCCTACCTAGCCCGAATGGGTGACTCGGGAGCGGACGCCGGGTCGGGACAGGGCCGCCCTCCCTCCTGGAAGTCGGGGACCTCCAGGGCCCTCGACCCAGCCTGCCTAGCCCGAAGGGGTGACTCGGAAGCGGGCGCTCGGGACGGTGCGCGGCCGCCCGTGCGTCCTGGAAGTCCTACACTTCCAGGGTCTTCGACCCACCGCCGAGCCCGAGAAGACGCTCGTAAGCGGACGCGAGGGCGGTACGTGGCACACCCCTAGGCCGAAACGAGGTCTCGTGAGCGGACGCGAGGTGTGCGTCGGAAAACATGGAGCTAAAGTCGGGTGACTCGCGCACTTCCAGGGTGTCGGACCTCGTCGCGCGTACCGACGAGGGCGCCTCATCCTGGGCATGAGGTGTGCGGCGAAAAATATGGAGCTAAAGTCGGGTGACTCGCGCACTTCCAGGGTGTCGGACCTCGTCGCGCGTACCGACGCGGGCGCCTCCTCCCGGGCCCGCCACGGGCAGGGCCCCGTCTCAAAAGGGCCGGTAGTGTGAACAGGTGCCATCGGGTTTATAGGGACGAGCTCCTCGCCACTACTTCCATAGCCGTCCCAGGGCAGACAGAGACAAGAGATTCCCGTTAGGTCTGGCCCAGCCTCGGTGTGCGACGAACGAAAGAACCGTTAAAAGAACTGGAACGGTTGGAACGGTCGAAGGGCGTCTGAGGCGAGGCAGCGCCCGGGGCGAACGCGTCGGTCGCGGAGCGGCCAAAAGCTCGCAAAGAGCTCTCTCTTGTACCCGAAAGATGGGAAACCCATATCCGCGTGCCGCCTAGGCGGAAAGATCCGTCCTGGATCCAGGCTACGGCCTAAAAAGAAAAGCTTTCTTGGGTGATGGGAACTCGGCTACGGCCGCAAAAAGATCCGCCCTGGATCAATGCTACGGCTTAAAAACCACCAAAAGATCCGCCCTGGATCAAGGCTACGGCCTAAAAACGGCAATAAGATCCAAAAGTCCCTGGATCTGTAGGCTACGGACGTGAAAAGATCCGCCCTGGATCAAAGCTACGGCTTAAAAACCTGTTAAAAGATCCGCCCTGGATCAACGCTACGGCTCACGAGCCGCTAAAAGATCCTAAAGTCTCTGGATCTAGGCTACGGCCTTATAAAACGTGAGAAAAGATCCGCCCTGGATCGAGGCCACGGCCTCAGAGGTTCGGCCCCGCACGCATACTCTCAAACGCGGGCGCGAACCGACAAAAGCGTAACAAAACGAGTCGGAACCGTCGAAGGATCTCGGCGTCGGCCGTAAAACGGAAACCCCCGGTCGCGGAGGGCCCCCGGCCGTCGGTCGGGCGGGCGCGAGGATAGGTCACCCGAGCGGTCTCGGAGACCCGGAAGCCGGTCGGGCGAGCGGCCGGCCCCGGTGCCTCCTGCCCTCTCGGGCGCACCGACCCCGCGCGCTTCGTCTCGGGCGACGTCGGAAGGCCTCACGGGCGGTCCCGGGAGTCCCGGAAGTCGGTCGGGCGAGCGGCCGGCCCCGGGGCGTCCCTGATTCTCGTGGGGCGCGGACGAAGGAGCGAGCGAGCGTGGAAGTCGAGTGGAGCGGCTTCCAGGGTCCGAGACCCTCTCCGTGTGACAGACGAAGGTGCATCGTCTGGGGCGGGACAGGGCCGCCGACCTCTATGGAAGTCGAGTGGGGCGGCTTCCAGGGTCCAAGACCCTCTCAGTGTGACAGACGAAGGTGCATCGTCTGGGGCGGGACAGGGCCGCCTTCCTCTATGGAAGTCGAGTGTGGCGGCTCGTTTACTTCCAGGGTCCAAGACCCTCTCAGTCGCACCGACAAAGGTGCTTCGTCCCCGGACGGGGACGGGCCGGCCTCCCCGGCCCTTATGGAAGTCGAGTTGGGTTGCTCGTGCACTTCCAGGGTCCAAGACCCTCTCGGTCGCACCGACAAAGGTGCTTCGTGTCTGGGCGGGACAGGGCCGCCGATCGCTATGGAAGTCGAGTTGGGTGGCTCGCGCACTTCCAGGGTCCAAGACCCTCTCGGTCGCACCGACAAAGGTGCTTCGTGTCTGGGCGGGACAGGGCCGCCGACCGCTATGGAAGTCGAGTTGGGTGGCTCGTGCACTTCCAGGGTCCTCGACCCTCTCAGTCGCACCGACAAAGGTGCATCGTCCCCGGGCACGGACGGGGACGGGCCGGCCTCCCCGGCCTCAGTGAAAAAGTCGAGTCGGGTGACTCGCGCACTTCCAGGGTCGACGACCCTCTCAGTCGCACCGACAAAGGTGCATCGTCCCCGGGCACGGACGGGGACGGGCCGGCCTCCCCGGCCTCAGTGAAAAAGTCGAGTCGGGTGACTCGCGCACTTCCAGGGTCGACGACCCTCTCGGTCGCACCGACAAAGGTGCATCGTCCCCGGGCACGGACGGGGACGGGCCGGCCTCCCCGGCCTCAGCTAAAGTCGAGTCGGGTGACTCGCGCACTTCCAGGGTCGACGACCCTACATGTCAGGCCGACGAAGGCGCTTCGTCTTGGGCGGGACAGGGCCGCCGACGATTATGGATCCCAAGTCGGGTGGCTCGCGCACTTCCAGGGTCACGGACCCTCTCACTCTTACCGACGAAGGTGCGTCGTCCCGGCCGAGTCCCGGGCCGGGCCCCGTCCAGCAGGGGACGGTAGGGTGAACAGGTGCCATCGGGTATATAGGGAAGAGCACCTCGCGACTCTCCAAGGTTGCGGTAGGCCGGATCTCGGGACCTCTCGAGCCCGGCGAGAGGCCTCGTACGTCAGACACAAATGCCTCGAAAAGTCCCGGGCACGCACACGGA
>NW_027395284.1:5055520-5063020 GCF_027580225.2 Misgurnus anguillicaudatus
TAAGGTCTCGGACGTAAGGCGCCCGAGCTACGGCCGTTTAAAGGTGCCGCGGTGGTGGTCCGTATCTCGGCCGGGGAAAGGGTTAGAGAGACGCGGGTTGGCTCGTCTGAAAGGTCTCCTCCGGTGGAGTGAGGGATCCAAAGGGCTAAGGTCTCGGACGTATGGCGCCCGAGCTACGGCCGTTTAAAGGTCCGGCGGTGGTGGTCCGTATCTCGGCCGGTGTTAGGGTTAGAGAGACGCGGGTTGGCTCGTCTGAAAGGTCTCCTCCGGTGGAGTAAGGGATCCAAAGGGCTAAGGTCTCGGACGTAAGGCGCCCGAGCTACGGCCGTTTAAAGGTGCCGCGGTGGTGGTCCGTATCTCGGCCGGGGTTAGGGTTAGAGAGACGCGGGTTGGCTCGTCTGAAAGGTCCCCTCGGATAGAGTAACCGACCCAAGGGGCTAAGGTCTCGGACTTAAGGCGCCCGAGCTACGGCCTTTTAAAGGTGCGGCGGTGGTACTCCGTATCTCGGCCGCGGAAGGGGCTAGAGACTCGCGGGTGGGCTCGTTCGAAAGGTCTCCTCCGGTGGAGTAAACGATCCAAAGGGCTAAGGTCTCGGACTTAAGGCGCCCGAGCTACGGCCTTTTAAAGGTGCGGCGGTGGTACTCCGTATCTCGGCCGCGGAAGGGGCTAGAGACTCGCGGGTGGGCTCGTTCGAAAGGTCTCCTCCGGTGGAGTAAACGATCCAAAGTGCTAAGGTCTCGGACTTAAGGCGCCCGAGCTACGGCCTTTTAAAGGTGCGGCGGTGGTACTCCGTATCTCGGCCGCGGAAGGGGCTAGAGACTCGCGGGTGGGCTCGTTCGAAAGGTCTCCCCCCGCGGAGCCACCGACCCAAAGGGCTAAGGTCTCGGACCTAAGGCGCCCGAGCTACGGCCGTGGGAAAATCCGGAGACGGACCGGCCTATCCCCCCCGCGGAAGGGGCTAGAGACCCGCGGGTGGGCTCGTTCGAAAGGTCTCCTCCGGTAGAGCCACCGACCCGAAGGGCTAAGGTCTCGGCCCCGAGGCGCCCGAGATACGGCCGTAGGAAGTTTTCCGAACTTCGACCGGAAGTATCTCCGGCCCCCGGGGTCGCACGGACTCGCGGCCGGCGTCGTCGGAAAGCCCCGGGCGAGACCTTTCGAACGAGACCGGCCGCGCCTCCGGCCGACGAACGCAGCGGACGCTAGGGGCGCCCGAGCTCCGGACGAGCGTTTTTTTTTTTTCGAACCGCCGTATCTCGGCCGCGGAAAGGGTCAGCGGGTCGAGGGCGGGCTCGTTCGAAAGGTCCCCTCGGGTAGAGCGAACGACCCGAAGGGCTAAGGTCTCGGACCCGAGGCGCCGGAGCTACGGCCGCGGGAATGTCCGCGGGCGGCCCCCCGTATCTCCGCCGCGGAAGGGGCCAGAGACTCGCGGGTGGGCTCGTTCGACAGGCCCCCTCCGGCGGACCGACCGACCCGAAGGTCGAAGGCCCCGGGCCCGAGGCGCCGGCGCGGCGCGGTAACGAAATTCGGATTTTCGACCGGAAGTATCTCCGGCCCCCGGGGTCGCACGGACTCGCGGCCGGCGTCGCCGGAAAGCCCCGGACGAGACCTTTCCAACGAGCCCGGCCGCGAGTCCGTGCGACCCCGGGGGCCGGAGATACGGCGCCCGGCAGTTCATTGGCCGATATCTCGGAAACGGTGCGTCGTACGGCCTCGCCGGCTAACGCAGGCCCCCGGGGGCACCCGGGCGACCGGTCGACCTCCGGGCACCCCGACCCCGCCGACCCAGGCCGAGGGGAGGCCTCCGAGGCGGGCAGGCCGCGGCCGCCGACCCCCCTGGGTGAAATCCGGGCGGCCCGCGCACCTCCGGGCCCCCCGACCCTCTCGTCCGGGCCGAGGGGAGGCCTCCGAGGCGGGCATGCCGCGGTCGCAGACCCCCCCTGGGTGAAATCCGGGCGGCCCGCGCACCTCCAGGCCCCCCGACCCTCTCGTCCGGGCCGACCGAGGCGCACCCTCCCGGCCGCGGACCCGGCGGGGTCCCCCACGGCAAGGGACGGTAGGGCGAACAGGTGCCATCGGGTATATAGGGGAGAGCGTCCTCGGCGAGCCAGCCCTTCGATCTCGCGCGAGCCTACCCGACCTAGGCTCACCCTCCCCGGGCACGGGGTCGGGCTCCCTCCCCCTGGAGGTCCGGACCTCCAGGGCGCCCGACCCTGCCTCCCCTGCCCGAGGGGAGGCCTCCGAGGCGGGCGGGACAGGGCCGCCCTCCCTCCTGGAAGTCGGGGACCTCCAGGGCCCTCGACCCAGCCTCCCCTGCCCGAAGGGGTGACTCAGGAGCGGACACCGGGCCGGGACAGGGCCGCCCTCCCTCCTGGAAGTCGGGGACCTCCAGGGCCCCCGACCCTGCCTCCCCTGCCCGAGGGGAGGCCTCCGAGGCGGGCGGGACAGGGCCGCCCTCCCTCCTGGAAGTCGGGGACCTCCAGGGCCCTCGACCCAGCCTCCCCTGCCCGAAGGGGTGACTCAGGAGCGGACACCGGGTCGGGACAGGGCCGCCCTCCCTCCTGGAAGTCGGGGACCTCCAGGGCCCTCGACCCAGCCTCCCCTGCCCGAAGGGGTGACTCAGGAGCGGACACCGGGCCGGGACAGGGCCGCCCTCCCTCCTGGAAGTCGGGGACCTCCAGGGCCCCCGACCCTGCCTCCCCTGCCCGAAGGGGTGACTCAGGAGCGGACACCGGGTCGGGACAGGGCCGCCCTCCCTCCTGGAAGTCGGGGACCTCCAGGGCCCTCGACCCAGCCTACCTAGCCCGAATGGGTGACTCAGGAGCGGACACCGGGTGGGGACAGGGCCGCCCTCCCTCCTGGAAGTCGGGGACCTCCAGGGCACACGACCCAGCCTCCCCTGCACCGACAAAGGTGCATCGTCCCCGGGCACGGACGGGGACGGGCCGGCCTCCCCGGCCTCAGTGGAAAAAGTCGAGTCGGGTGGCTCGCGCACTTCCAGGGTCCTCGACCCTCTCAGTCGCGCCGACAAAGGTGCATCGTCCCCGGGCACGGACACGGACGGGCCGGCCTCAGTGAAAAAGTCGAGTCGGGTGGCTCGCGCACTTCCAGGGTCCTCGACCCTCTCGGTCGCACCGACAAAGGTGCATCGTGTCTGGGCGGGACAGGGCCGCCGACCGCTATGGAAGTCGAGTCGGGTGGCTCGCGCACTTCCAGGGTCCAAGACCCTCTCGGTCGCACCGACAAAGGTGCTTCGTCTCTGGGCGGGACAGGGCCGCCGACCGCTATGGAAGTCGAGTCGGGTGGCTCGCGCACTTCCAGGGTCCTCGACCCTCTCAGTCGCACCGACAAAGGTGCATCGTCCCCGGGCACGGACGGGGACGGGCCGGCCTCAGTGAAAAAGTCGAGTCGGGTGGCTCGCGCACTTCCAGGGTCCTCGACCCTCTCGGTCGCACCGACAAAGGTGCATCGTCCCCGGGCACGGACGGGGACGGGCCGGCCTCAGTGAAAATGTCGAGTCGGGTGGCTCGCGCACTTCCAGGGTCCTCGACCCTCTCGGTCGCACCGACAAAGGTGCATCGTCCCCGGGCACGGACGGGGACGGGCCGGCCTCAGTGAAAAAGTCGAGTCGGGTGGCTCGCGCACTTCCAGGGTCCTCGACCCTCTCGGTCGCACCGACAAAGGTGCATCGTCCCCGGGCACGGACGGGGACGGGCCGGCCTCAGTGAAAAAGTCGAGTCGGGTGGCTCGCGCACTTCCAGGGTCCAAGACCCTCTCGGTCGCACCGACAAAGGTGCTTCGTGTCTGGGCGGGACAGGGCCGCCGACCGCTATGGAAGTCGAGTCGGGTGGCTCGCGCACTTCCAGGGTCCTCGACCCTCTCAGTCGCACCGACAAAGGTGCATCGTCCCCGGGCACGGACGGGGACGGGCCGGCCTCCCCGGCCTCAGTGAAAAAGTCGAGTCGGGTGGCTCGCGCACTTCCAGGGTCCAAGACCCTCTCGGTCGCACCGACGAAGGTGCTTCGTCTCTGGGCGGGACAGGGCCGCCGACCGCAATGGAAGTCGAGTCGGGTGGCTCGCGCACTTCCAGGGTCCTCGACCCTCTCAGTCGCACCGACAAAGGTGCATCGTCCCCGGGCACGGACGGGGACGGGCCGGCCTCCCCGGCCTCAGTGAAAAAGTCGAGTCGGGTGGCTCGTGCACTTCCAGGGTCCTCGACCCTCTCAGTCGCACCGACAAAGGTGCATCGTCCACGGGCACGGACGGGGACGGGCCGGCCTCAGTGAAAAAGTCGAGTCGGGTGGCTCGCGCACTTCCAGGGTCCTCGACCCTCTCAGTCGCACCGACGAAGGTGCATCGTCCCCGGGCACGGACGGGGACGGGCCGGCCTCCCCGGCCTCAGCGAAAGTCGAGTCGGGTGACTCGCGCACTTCCAGGGTCGGAAGCGTCCTAACCCTAACCTCCAGGGCCCTCGACCCAGCCTGCTTAGCCCGAAGGGGTGACTCAGGAGCGGACACCGGGTCGGGACAGGGCCGCCCTCCCTCCTGGAAGTCGGGGACCTCCAGGGCCCTCGACCCAGCCTACCTAGCCCGAATGGGTGACTCAGGAGCGGACACCGGGTGGGGACAGGGCCGCCCTCCCTCCTGGAAGTCGGGGACATCCAGGGCCCCCGACCCTGCCTCCCCTGCCCGAGGGGAGGCCTCCGAGGCGGGCGGGACAGGGCCGCCCTCCCTCCTGGAAGTCGGGGACCTCCAGGGCCCTCGACCAGGCCTACCTAGCCCGAATGGGTGACTCGGGAGCGGACACCGGGTGGGGACAGGGCCGCCCTCCCTCCTGGAAGTCGGGGGACCTCCAGGGCCCTCGACCAAGCCTACCTAGCCCGAATGGGTGACTCGGGAGCGGACACCGGGTGGGGACAGGGCCGCCCTCCCTCCTGGAAGTCGGGGACCTCCAGGGTACCCGACCAAGCCTACCTAGCCCGAATGGGTGACTCGGGAGCGGACGCCGGGTCGGGACAGGGCCGCCCTCCCTCCTGGAAGTCGGGGACCTCCAGGGCCCTCGACCCAGCCTGCCTAGCCCGAAGGGGTGACTCGGAAGCGGGCGCTCGGGACGGTGCGCGGCCGCCCGTGCGTCCTGGAAGTCCTACACTTCCAGGGTCTTCGACCCACCGCCGAGCCCGAGAAGACGCTCGTAAGCGGACGCGAGGGCGGTACGTGGCACACCCCTAGGCCGAAACGAGGTCTCGTGAGCGGACGCGAGGTGTGCGTCGGAAAACATGGAGCTAAAGTCGGGTGACTCGCGCACTTCCAGGGTGTCGGACCTCGTCGCGCGTACCGACGAGGGCGCCTCATCCTGGGCATGAGGTGTGCGGCGAAAAATATGGAGCTAAAGTCGGGTGACTCGCGCACTTCCAGGGTGTCGGACCTCGTCGCGCGTACCGACGCGGGCGCCTCCTCCCGGGCCCGCCACGGGCAGGGCCCCGTCTCAAAAGGGCCGGTAGTGTGAACAGGTGCCATCGGGTTTATAGGGACGAGCTCCTCGCCACTACTTCCATAGCCGTCCCAGGGCAGACAGAGACAAGAGATTCCCGTTAGGTCTGGCCCAGCCTCGGTGTGCGACGAACGAAAGAACCGTTAAAAGAACTGGAACGGTTGGAACGGTCGAAGGGCGTCTGAGGCGAGGCAGCGCCCGGGGCGAACGCGTCGGTCGCGGAGCGGCCAAAAGCTCGCAAAGAGCTCTCTCTTGTACCCGAAAGATGGGAAACCCATATCCGCGTGCCGCCTAGGCGGAAAGATCCGTCCTGGATCCAGGCTACGGCCTAAAAAGAAAAGCTTTCTTGGGTGATGGGAACTCGGCTACGGCCGCAAAAAGATCCGCCCTGGATCAATGCTACGGCTTAAAAACCACCAAAAGATCCGCCCTGGATCAAGGCTACGGCCTAAAAACGGCAATAAGATCCAAAAGTCCCTGGATCTGTAGGCTACGGACGTGAAAAGATCCGCCCTGGATCAAAGCTACGGCTTAAAAACCTGTTAAAAGATCCGCCCTGGATCAACGCTACGGCTCACGAGCCGCTAAAAGATCCTAAAGTCTCTGGATCTAGGCTACGGCCTTATAAAACGTGAGAAAAGATCCGCCCTGGATCGAGGCCACGGCCTCAGAGGTTCGGCCCCGCACGCATACTCTCAAACGCGGGCGCGAACCGACAAAAGCGTAACAAAACGAGTCGGAACCGTCGAAGGATCTCGGCGTCGGCCGTAAAACGGAAACCCCCGGTCGCGGAGGGCCCCCGGCCGTCGGTCGGGCGGGCGCGAGGATAGGTCACCCGAGCGGTCTCGGAGACCCGGAAGCCGGTCGGGCGAGCGGCCGGCCCCGGTGCCTCCTGCCCTCTCGGGCGCACCGACCCCGCGCGCTTCGTCTCGGGCGACGTCGGAAGGCCTCACGGGCGGTCCCGGGAGTCCCGGAAGTCGGTCGGGCGAGCGGCCGGCCCCGGGGCGTCCCTGATTCTCGTGGGGCGCGGACGAAGGAGCGAGCGAGCGTGGAAGTCGAGTGGAGCGGCTTCCAGGGTCCGAGACCCTCTCCGTGTGACAGACGAAGGTGCATCGTCTGGGGCGGGACAGGGCCGCCGACCTCTATGGAAGTCGAGTGGGGCGGCTTCCAGGGTCCAAGACCCTCTCAGTGTGACAGACGAAGGTGCATCGTCTGGGGCGGGACAGGGCCGCCTTCCTCTATGGAAGTCGAGTGTGGCGGCTCGTTTACTTCCAGGGTCCAAGACCCTCTCAGTCGCACCGACAAAGGTGCTTCGTCCCCGGACGGGGACGGGCCGGCCTCCCCGGCCCTTATGGAAGTCGAGTTGGGTTGCTCGTGCACTTCCAGGGTCCAAGACCCTCTCGGTCGCACCGACAAAGGTGCTTCGTGTCTGGGCGGGACAGGGCCGCCGATCGCTATGGAAGTCGAGTTGGGTGGCTCGCGCACTTCCAGGGTCCAAGACCCTCTCGGTCGCACCGACAAAGGTGCTTCGTGTCTGGGCGGGACAGGGCCGCCGACCGCTATGGAAGTCGAGTTGGGTGGCTCGTGCACTTCCAGGGTCCTCGACCCTCTCAGTCGCACCGACAAAGGTGCATCGTCCCCGGGCACGGACGGGGACGGGCCGGCCTCCCCGGCCTCAGTGAAAAAGTCGAGTCGGGTGACTCGCGCACTTCCAGGGTCGACGACCCTCTCAGTCGCACCGACAAAGGTGCATCGTCCCCGGGCACGGACGGGGACGGGCCGGCCTCCCCGGCCTCAGTGAAAAAGTCGAGTCGGGTGACTCGCGCACTTCCAGGGTCGACGACCCTCTCGGTCGCACCGACAAAGGTGCATCGTCCCCGGGCACGGACGGGGACGGGCCGGCCTCCCCGGCCTCAGCTAAAGTCGAGTCGGGTGACTCGCGCACTTCCAGGGTCGACGACCCTACATGTCAGGCCGACGAAGGCGCTTCGTCTTGGGCGGGACAGGGCCGCC
>NW_027395284.1:5073020-5074815 GCF_027580225.2 Misgurnus anguillicaudatus
AAGGCGCCCGAGCTACGGCCGTTTAAAGGTGCCGCGGTGGTGGTCCGTATCTCGGCCGGGGAAAGGGTTAGAGAGACGCGGGTTGGCTCGTCTGAAAGGTCTCCTCCGGTGGAGTGAGGGATCCAAAGGGCTAAGGTCTCGGACGTATGGCGCCCGAGCTACGGCCGTTTAAAGGTCCGGCGGTGGTGGTCCGTATCTCGGCCGGTGTTAGGGTTAGAGAGACGCGGGTTGGCTCGTCTGAAAGGTCTCCTCCGGTGGAGTAAGGGATCCAAAGGGCTAAGGTCTCGGACGTAAGGCGCCCGAGCTACGGCCGTTTAAAGGTGCCGCGGTGGTGGTCCGTATCTCGGCCGGGGAAAGGGTTAGAGAGACGCGGGTTGGCTCGTCTGAAAGGTCTCCTCCGGTGGAGTGAGGGATCCAAAGGGCTAAGGTCTCGGACGTATGGCGCCCGAGCTACGGCCGTTTAAAGGTCCGGCGGTGGTGGTCCGTATCTCGGCCGGTGTTAGGGTTAGAGAGACGCGGGTTGGCTCGTCTGAAAGGTCTCCTCCGGTGGAGTAAGGGATCCAAAGGGCTAAGGTCTCGGACGTAAGGCGCCCGAGCTACGGCCGTTTAAAGGTGCCGCGGTGGTGGTCCGTATCTCGGCCGGGGTTAGGGTTAGAGAGACGCGGGTTGGCTCGTCTGAAAGGTCCCCTCGGATAGAGTAACCGACCCAAGGGGCTAAGGTCTCGGACTTAAGGCGCCCGAGCTACGGCCTTTTAAAGGTGCGGCGGTGGTACTCCGTATCTCGGCCGCGGAAGGGGCTAGAGACTCGCGGGTGGGCTCGTTCGAAAGGTCTCCTCCGGTGGAGTAAACGATCCAAAGGGCTAAGGTCTCGGACTTAAGGCGCCCGAGCTACGGCCTTTTAAAGGTGCGGCGGTGGTACTCCGTATCTCGGCCGCGGAAGGGGCTAGAGACTCGCGGGTGGGCTCGTTCGAAAGGTCTCCTCCGGTGGAGTAAACGATCCAAAGTGCTAAGGTCTCGGACTTAAGGCGCCCGAGCTACGGCCTTTTAAAGGTGCGGCGGTGGTACTCCGTATCTCGGCCGCGGAAGGGGCTAGAGACTCGCGGGTGGGCTCGTTCGAAAGGTCTCCCCCCGCGGAGCCACCGACCCAAAGGGCTAAGGTCTCGGACCTAAGGCGCCCGAGCTACGGCCGTGGGAAAATCCGGAGACGGACCGGCCTATCCCCCCCGCGGAAGGGGCTAGAGACCCGCGGGTGGGCTCGTTCGAAAGGTCTCCTCCGGTAGAGCCACCGACCCGAAGGGCTAAGGTCTCGGCCCCGAGGCGCCCGAGATACGGCCGTAGGAAGTTTTCCGAACTTCGACCGGAAGTATCTCCGGCCCCCGGGGTCGCACGGACTCGCGGCCGGCGTCGTCGGAAAGCCCCGGGCGAGACCTTTCGAACGAGACCGGCCGCGCCTCCGGCCGACGAACGCAGCGGACGCTAGGGGCGCCCGAGCTCCGGACGAGCGTTTTTTTTTTTTCGAACCGCCGTATCTCGGCCGCGGAAAGGGTCAGCGGGTCGAGGGCGGGCTCGTTCGAAAGGTCCCCTCGGGTAGAGCGAACGACCCGAAGGGCTAAGGTCTCGGACCCGAGGCGCCGGAGCTACGGCCGCGGGAATGTCCGCGGGCGGCCCCCCGTATCTCCGCCGCGGAAGGGGCCAGAGACTCGCGGGTGGGCTCGTTCGACAGGCCCCCTCCGGCGGACCGACCGACCCGAAGGTCGAAGGCCCCGGGCCCGAGGCGCCGGCGCGGCGCGGTAAC
>NW_027395284.1:5075315-5117435 GCF_027580225.2 Misgurnus anguillicaudatus
ATTAGCATCGCGCATAAAAAAAATAACCAAAGAGTTTTGATATATTTTCTATTTAAAACGTGACTCTTCTGTAGTTACATTTTGTACTAAGACTGACGGAGAATTAAAAGTCCTAGGCAGACTCTTATTCTGGCGTAATAATCAAGGATTTTGCTGCTGTAACATGGCTGCAGGAGGCGCAATGATATTACGCAGCTGACAAAAATAGTAACCTTGGTATTTTTCAAAAGCAGGGGACTATTTTCGGGCAGGGCGTAATATCATTGCACCTCCTGCAGCCATGTTACAGCAGCAAAATCCTTGATTATTACGCCAGAATAAGAGTATAGTTCCTAGCCATATCTGCCTAGAAAATCGCAACTTTTAATTTTCAGTCGGTCTTAGTACATGAAGTAACTACAGAAGAGTCAAGTTTTAAATTGGAAAAATATCCAAACTCTTTGGTTATTTTGGAGTGCGATGCTAATGGTCTAATCCGATTCAATGGATTATGCTAAGCTATGCTAAAAGTGGTACCGCCAGACCCGGAGATCGGCTGAATGGATTCCAAAACGGTAAAAATCAAATGTTCAACTCTAGGTGTGCTGAAAAATTAGCATATTTTCAAAAAAGTGGAATGTCCCTTTAAAGGAGAAAATATTGAAATGTTTGAATATTCTCCATTGTAGTCAAACTCCATAATAGGATGATTTTGAAATATGAATACCGTTTTAAAACGTCTGTTGTGATTGTCTGGGTTATGATAAAGCTTTTAGTGGAGATTCACTTGATCTGGGTCACAAATGGGCTGATAGGAACTTGAGGGGAGTACAGACAGTTTATAACTGTAAAGTATCATAAATATCCTACTTTAACCAGGATGTGGTTACAGACAAGTTTGGTTAATGAACACCCATGCAGCAGAAAGCATGTCAGACTGGTGTTGTAAACTCACTTAGAAACTCAGATGTTGACATCTCCACCAGTCACCTGTCCTGTTTAGCATGCAACTTGTGTGTCATTATACTGAAAAAAAATTAGTGCTGCCTTGCGATTAATCGTTTGCAGAATAAAGGTTTTTGTTTATATAATATATGTGTACTGTGTATGGGTGATTCTCACGAAAACTTGGTTTTAAAAATGTCAAGCATGAAAATGTAAAAATAGCTTAAATTTACTTTTTTTCCCACCAGACATTGAAAAACAAAGTCTGGAGTAAATGGGAACATTAATTTAAAAACTTTTACTTATCATTTAACACTTTTTGTAACATAATTTAAAAAATTAGTCCTAAAAAATCTCATTACCGCAAAAGTCAGAAAACATCAACACTGACATATTTTCAAAATGACATGACAAACCTGAAAGAACATAATTTGGAGATTCTGCACATGCATTTAAAATCAAAGTATTATGCTTCTATTAATTAAATTAACATTTAATAAGCATCTGTTGCGGTAATGATAATCAAAATGTCGTGTAAGCATTCTGACAAGATAATATTTCAAATTAACTGTAAAAAAAATTATCTTACCTGGTAGCCATCTTGAAGTAACTGGTCCATGTGCTTGGTGACTCAAAATCAAACTTTATTAAAATTCTGTATGTGTGCTTAAACTGTTCTCAAAAAGTGTTGCGGAGGATGAGAGCATCAGGCATCGACACATCATTTTCCTAATTTTTCTTCATTATTATTATACATGAATATTCAGTAAATATTTTTCTGTCATCTAAAGTAGTCTAGCAAAACATCCATTTATTTTTTTTCTTAATATTTTTGTGTTCATTTGATTAAATTACAACATAACGCATGTTCAAACACAGCCGGACACATTGCGGTAATGAGAATTTCAGCAGAAAATGAGATAAAATTTCCAATTATAAATTCTTATGTTGAAATCACACATTGTGCAAGGTAGAACAGAGTATTGTGTTAATTTTGATGCTTTTTAATGTTACTATATTACACATTTTAAAGCTAAAATCATTAGTGCCGTGGTGTTTCAATGGTTTCGTGAGAATCACCCGTATAATAATTATGTATACACACACACGCATGTATATAATTAAGAAACATTTGTATGCGTATATACATTTTTATATTTATATATAAAATGTATATTATATAAAAATATAGATATTTATTATATAAATATATTTTTCTCTTAAAATTCTACATGTATGTGTGTGTATTTATATACTCATAATTAATATACACAGCACACATACATATATTATGTAAACAAAAGCTTTTATTCTGCAAACGATTAGTGGCGACTAATCGTGAAGCAGCATTAGGAAAAATAGACACACACACATTGTTTTTGGTTGTGTTAGTGGTGCATAGCCCAATGCTAGTTACTGGGGATGGTTTCCAAGGCTATAAAAAGTAATAGCCCTCTTGTCTTCAATAATCCACAACATTTAAAGTTTCATTCATGTCTGTGGTACGAGTTGCTTGCCAGAGTTAAATACTAAGGTCTCGAAAAACTTGCTGTGGTTGAACGAAATGATAGACTTTTAATATCTCCTACTAATAATCTCTTTTTTTCGCTCTAAGGACATACTACTGGATTGATGAAAAAGGGAAAAAGACAAAATGCACAGCACCGCAGTACGTGGACTTTGTCATGAGTTCAGTTCAGAAGCTTGTGACAGATGAGGACATCTTTCCCACTAAATATGGTAAGTCTTTATTTCCACCTAGTGGAGGAATATATGAACTGCATGACCAAGGACAAACTGCTAGTTTAACTTGAATTTTATTTATAAAGAGTGACTTTTGTTATGATTATTTATTTTATGATTAAGTAAACAAGGTTCCCACGGGTCCTTGAAAGTTTGTGAATCTGAGGGATAAAATTCAAAGCCCTGGGAAGTTTTTAAAAATATACATATATAGATACAGGTCATTGAAAGTGCTTGAATCTATTTTATGCAAGAAGTTTTCTGGAAAAAAATCCATATTATTCCCTGTGTAGTGTTTTCTAGCCTTTTAAGCACACTTGCTAAACTGTTCGCTATAAATGCTTATATCTTCTGTATGGGAATGTTGATTCATACCAAAATGCTTCATGTTTGACACATGAAAACGTCTCGGGTTACGTATGTAACTGTTGTTCCCTAAGAAGGGAACGAGACGCTGCGTCTCCCTTGCCATACCTCCTGTGTCCCTGTAATGCCGTCTTTGGCAATATTTCAGATAGCGATATACTTCCTGGCTCCCCCGTCACCCTGTCTTTGTCGTTAAGCCTCACCATTGATTGAATTTGATATACACATCAGACGCACTTAACACTGGAGGCGTTCCCAAAGTGTCACCGCAGTGACGTAGCGCGAGTTCCCTCAAAAGGGAACTGTAACAATGTATCTTTAAAGGTAACACGATGTAACCTTGCTCTCACTTGAAATGTGTCCCCAAATTTAGTCCTTGATTTTGAAGGTATTGGACCTGAAAAGTCCTTGAAAGTCCTTTTTTATTGGCTTTTTAGTATTTTGGATTGGTGCCTGTTAAAAAAATGATTCCAGTTGAATAATAATAATAATAATAATATGAGAAGCCACATGAAAGTAAAAAATGAATTGGTTAAAATGGAAAACCATGCATTAATATATCTCTGTTTTTTCTCTCTACATAGGTAAAGAATTTCCTAACACGTTCGACACACTGGTGAAAAAAATCTGCAAGTATCTCTTCCACGTGCTGGCCCATATCTACTGGTCCCACTACAAGGAAACGGTGGCGATGGACCTGCACGGACATCTGAACACACTGTACACACATTTCATCGTTTTTATAAGGGAATTCAATCTGATGGACCCCAAGGAGACATCCATAATGGACGACCTGACAGAGGCCCTCTGCACCCCGCTTCCCCCTCAGCCACAGAACCACGTGACGGAGAGATGAGACCCACGGTCGCGCTCTCTGCACCTGCCAAGACGGGGTTCACCCTTCCCCTTACCAGGGAGGTGAGAAGGACTACACCAGTCGCAATGCTGCTGGGACTCATAGACCTTCCACCCTTCCAGAACATTGTTCTCTTTAGGACCCAGTAAGGAGTGGTCAGCCAGGCCTGCAGGGGGCAGCAGCACTTGCTGAATAACCTCAGTGTCTCTGCCCTGTCTGTGAGCCTAACCCTTTAACCAAGAACAACTCGATTATTATTTTTTTTCTTTTTGTTCCTCCCGTTTACAAATTGACAGAAGGCCGTTTTATGTTTCGCACCTATAGGACAAAAAGTAGCCCTTTATGCGTGTTTGATGTTAGTATAACACAAGGATGCTAGATCTATCTTAACATAGCAGCACTTTTCCCCTCTTGGTTCTTATAAGGGTGAGATGTTGGCCTGGTTCTTCAGAGCCTCATGTATGGTAAAAAGTTTTTTTTTATTTTATAGGGTAAAAGGGGTGTGTGTGTCTGTGTGTGTGTGTTAACGGATTTTGCACTCAGGAACTGAGAGAGCTGTCAATGCTACCTGCTTACCCATAAGCCTCTCAGTGTCACTTTACTCATCTTAAAGCAATCCCATCAGCCCCTCTTTTGACCAAACGGCTCCTGTATTAGCCCACGGATTAAGTCTCACATGGGATAAACTTCTGTTGAATATTAGCATGCTAACCACTGTGGATGAGATGGTCTGTCGCACAGAGGTTTAAGTGGCTTAACTTAAACTTAGGCTGCTGTTTTAGTTCTACCTAGGGAGCATTGGTGACTTCAGGGCCTGGGTTCATGCGTTTTCTCTCGAGTGACAAAGACATTTGGGTTGTCTGCTAAAATTGAATTGAAAAACGCAGCTACTCGGGTTCTGGAAGCCGTACGCCCCATTGAAAAGTCCAAATGCGTTGATGTTTTGAAGAGAGTAAAGTGTCTTGGGTGCAGCAGCAGAATGCAGGAGAACATGGGCTTGTAATCATGTCTAGCCTCGTTTTAAAAAGACAATTTCTGAATGGAAAAGAATGTAAATTTAGTCTCTATGCTATCGATTGTAAAGATTATTATTATCTCAGAGAGCGAGACAAAAGTGTGCAAGACAGAGCAAAATATGTTTTAGTTCACCCTTCATCACTGTTAAAGAGAGCTCGGCTAGGCTGACCTCTTTGTAAGAAGACTTACGGACCTTTTCCTTTTAATTTATTTCTTTTTTTTGTCCGTTTTGGTTTTAGTTGAGAGTTTTCAGGGCTCCTCAGTTCTGGCTTTTTGTTTTACGTATTTTAATAATACTTAAGTTAAAAGCGATTTAATATTTTAAGCTCTGCAAATTATAACCTAATAAAATATTTAAAAGTCACAAAAATGGTCTTTGTTTTGGTTTTCTTTTCATCATGAATTTGATAAAACCTCACGCTGCAGATAAAACACATTGCTGAGACACTCCTTTGGTATATAGTTCATAAAGTATACAAGTTTATTATTTTACAATACAAATAATATACAAGCTGTATAAAACCACACATAAACCAAATCCTATATGAAGCCTTTATCCATACATCACTTGTCCGCTCGGACAAACGCAGAGAAAACGCTGTCCTTTTGGTCCAGTAGGACATCAGGCTCATCGTATTCAAGAATGGCACCGTGCTTCATCACGATCACAACGTCTGACCCCAGGATGGTATGAACACGATGCTGTAAAACACCAGAGACAGACAATTTCTTCGACTACTTGCTGACCACAGTGAGTCTTTAATAGCTAGAGCCTGTCATGTATCTAAAGTCGCCATGAAACAGAAGTAGCAATAGGCTTTATGCCCAGCTGCACTACTTCCTGAACTTCAGCCAGCTCCTTGTTTCCTGTCTGCCATTATTGGACAAACTGATTCATTCAGGTGTGCCTGACCTCAGTAGTCACAACAACAATAATCAGACACACCTGGATTAATCAGTTTGTCCAATAATGGCAGACAGGAAACAAGGAGCTGGCTGAAGTTCAGGAAGTAGTGCAGCTGGGCATAAAGCCTATTGCCTTATTTTCCACTTGGTGGGGTATATCTGATTGAAATGATATAAGGCAGGGCTGGATTTGAATTTGTCCATCGATGATTGATTGGATCATTTGATGTTGCTAATAATCGGAGCGATCTTCTCCTGGACACCGCCCACCTGACATACCATATGACCGGAAATAAAGAGAGATCGTTTTGAGGGGGGGAGTTGCGTTTTTGATTAAAGTTTATGAGAACACACACATTTTTTAAAAACGAAGCTCACAGCTAAGTCATTTGTAAAAAAATTACTGCAATATTACAAAACAAATTACAGTTTTTAATTTAGTTTTCATGGCGACTTTAAACGTTCATTTGCAGTGTGTGAACAATGAAAAAAATCCACCATTTCCTCCTTTTGTAATCCCAATTATGCCAAAGCAGGCTCATTAGACGTGTTAATGTGATGTCACACTGATAAAGCCCTGCCCATGACCACTGACTGACTGGTTAATTTTACCCAAAAGCTCTTTTAAATGTGTTGGTTAGCATGTTGTTGCACTTATGTGGCTAAATATGCTATTATCTCAGACTGTATTCAAAGGAATCGCTTTGGGTGATTCTCGCAAAATTAGACTTATGAGGTGTCATGAAACATTTTGATAAAGTAAATGCAAAATAAGAAGCATACAGTTACAAACATCTCTTCATGTACTATTTTGCACATGATTTCAAATGACATCATACAAAACAATTTTGTTGTTTTTTTCCACATTTAAGGGGAAAATTTTCATTACCGCAATGTGTCCATGACAGGATTTGGGTTCTTTGACATGGAAATATTGATAATTAAAAAATCTAAAAATAAATAAAAAGCTTCAGTGCATATTATACTATAAACATTTACAGTAAAGAAACATGTGGTATTTGGTGATTATTGGTAAATGTAGAGACAATAATAAGGAATATAAATGTGTCCAAGACCAATTGTTTTTTTTTTAATGATTGTTTAAGCCTTCAAGGAACTAACATTTAAAAAAAATTGTTGGAAGGGACATAATTGACTGTGACACTCAAGATGGCTACCAGGTAAGCAGTTCTTATTTTTTCCCTCCGAGATAAAAGTTTAAATTTTGTTTGTCATAGTACCTAAACAACTTTTTACTTCTCATTACCGAAACATGAGTTTGTAATGCATATTTAATGCAATATCATATTGCGGTAATGATAATTTTTGATAATGATAATCTAAAAAAAATGTAAATAATTCTATAGGAAAAAAATTAAATCCTCTAACCATTATTTTTATAGTAAGTTCAGACCTTAATCTTATATGTGCCAAAAAATTGGCTTCAAGGGCTTTTTTATAATTCTGATGCTGGACATCTTCTAAATCTGGATTTCGTGAGAATCATCCATTTGCATTTAAAGGAACACACATGAAACAGCGCTTTTTGCATTTTTGACATGCTATAATAAATGATCTGTGGGGTATTTTAAGCTGAACCTTCTAGGACACCTGAGACTTGTAAAAATGGGCATAATATGTGCTCTTTAAAAAAAGTATTGCTTGGGGTTTTCTGGTTCCTATGGAAGTACAGGTAGATGGTCACACCTCAGTCCCCCCATAGTAATCAGAAAACCCTTCAAGATTCAAAAGAAACCTAAAAATTGCACAGCATTTGGGTTTTGAAGAACAAAGAAGGACAATGAGAGTTAAAACGACATGAGGGTGAATAAATAATAGCAATAGCATTTTCATTTCTGGAGGCTTTATGTGTATATTTTATACAATGTTAAAATACGAAATCCTATTCCAATATTTTTTTCCAACAGCTCAAAAATGTTAATCTATACACGTATAGGGAAAGTATATACTCACTGCTATTGTGACCACCGTCCTATCGGCAAAAGCGGTCATGACCACTTTCTGCAGAATGCTTTCCTGTAAGAAGGTACACTTTTCAGATTATGTAAACATTACACGTGCCAAAAATAAATAAATAAATAAATACTATGTGTTGTTCTCACTGTGGCCATATCAATAGATGCTGTAGCTTCATCCATTATAAGTATACTGCTCTTCCTGACAAAAGCTCGAGCCAGACAGAAAAGCTGTCTCTGACCCTGGCTGAAATTCTCTCCTCCCTCTGTAACCATCGCGTCTGTAGAGCAAACAGAAAATTTGTTAAATTCAACAGCCCTTCATACCACTTTTTATTGTATCAAAACTCTATCTAACCTAATCCACCGGGTAAAGCTTTAACGACCGGCATCAGCTGAGCAATTTCAAGAGCTTCCCAAAGCATTTTATCTGTGGCCTTTCTCTCTGGATCCAGATTAAACCTAAGAGAATGACACATAAATAATTCAGAGAATCATTATCGAGGTCTTAACAAGTACACACACGCTTAAACCTTTAACAGTATAAAAGCATTACCTTATCGTTCCACTAAATAAAACAGGATCCTGTAGAATGATGGAAAACTTTGATCGTAGACTATGAAGAGGCAGCTTTGCTATATCAATACCATCAATAATAATTTGACCTGAAAAGAAAACACATGCACTTGTAAAGACCTGCTAAGCAACTGAACATGATCAATCTTTTTCGATTTTGATATGTATTGTTACCCTCAAACGTGTCCACCAATCTGAAAAGTGCTAAAGAAAAGGACGACTTTCCACTTCCTGTCCTTCCACATATTCCCACCTGGAAATAAAACATTATGCAGTTATAATCCATCCGGCAATTTCACTATGTCCAGTATCACCTCTGAATAGAGTGCCGCAGGGATGACGTATTTTTGTAGGCTAACCCGGAAGTTGGCAGGACACTGTTTCCCTCACAAAAAAGTCCATGCATTTTTCTCATAGACTTTTCGCAAAATATAAGCTATGAGTTTAACAAAAATTAAAGACATAACAAGTAAGTCTTCAGTTACGAAAAAACATGGAAGGGATGGTTTCACGGAGAGGCTTATCCTAGTCCCAGACTAAAATGCATGTTTGAGTTGCCTTAATTTAAAAACTTGGGTTTTGTATGTAACTGTTGTTTCCTGAGAAGGGAATGAGACGCTGCGTCTCCCTTGCCATACACCCTGCGTCCCTGTAACGCCGTCTTTGGCAATATTTCAGATAGCGATATACTTCCTGGCTCCCGCGTCACCCTGTCTTTGTCGTTAAGCCTCACCATTGGTTGAATTTGATATACACATTCAGACGCACTTACCCCTGGAGGCGTCTCCAAAGTGTCACCGCAGCAACGCAGCTTGAGTTCCCTCGAAAGGGAACTGTAACAATGTATCTTAAAGGGTCACAATGTAACCTTGCTCTCACTTGAAATGTGTCCCCACATTTAGTCCTTGAATTTGAGGGTATTGGACCTGGAAAGTCCTTGAAAGGTCCTTGAATTTGACGTTAACCAAGGTGTGGGAACCCTGCATACTATATAGTAGGCAAAAAGCACTACTTCGCCTACGATATAGTATGGAAGTAGGCAGTTTCGTACGCAGCATGAAGTCTATGGGAAAAATTAAGGGCTTTTTTTGCGCCGGGAACCGTATCCCGCTAACTTCCAGGGTTGGCCTACAAAAATACATCATCCCTGCGGCACTCTATAGCTGGGTAATGTATGACCTTTTGTCCGGGTTTAATGTGAGCATTGACGTGTCTTAGTACAGGTTTTAAGCTGCTGTCATAGCGCACACTCAGATTTTTGATCTGGATCTCTCCGTATTTTGGCCATCCTGCAGGAATCTGAGCTGGAGCTGAAATGACATGACATTAAATCTGGTGATCAAAACAGGTTAAAAAACATGTTCTGTTATATGAAGTATTTTATATTATAATAATAATAATATCACTATGTACATTTTATATAATTTATTTTTAATTTACCGCATGTGCACTTTTACGTTTGTGCGTTACAAAAATATTATTATTATTAATTAATAATTATGAAATAAATTATTATTATTATTGTTAATTAATTTTATTTAAATGCTCATTTATATATGAATTTTTATCTATAATTAAACTGACATTAATGAATTATACAGGGATACAACAATGACGTGGCAAGAACACAACACACCTAAACAAATGATTTTCAATAACTTGTCCAGTCATTTTCATTAAGACTTCAAAAGCCCCAACAAAATTTTGTTGACTAAGTATTATTATACACCAACCTGAGAGACCAATCAGCGGATTGAGATTAGACCAAGCACTGTTTAATTTGCAAATGAATCAATTGTCTGATTTGTTCTTTTCAAAGTAAAATGCTTCACGATTCAGTATGATTCTGTAGTACTGTAACTGTACTTTCCTCCTCGGTTTCCAATCATAGCTCTTAATCATTCCTCATATACTCACTCATGAGTCCATCATAAGTCTCAGGCTGTGTGTTTATCAGACTGTTGACTCTCTTCACGCAGCCCAGCTGAACCTCCATGTCTGCCAGATTACGCACAATCCAGTTGAGGAAGTTTGACACCTGCACAGATATCAGTGAAAGACTGTTCAACATCTGCTTAAGGCCGTTTAGCACTTTGACAGGCAGGTGCATGGATTGTTTATGTATATAGTTTACCATGAGAGCGTACGTAAGCCCCAGCCCGACAAGCCCTGCCGAAAGCTGTCTGTATAATGCATTGCTTATAGAGGCCACAGCGGCTATGAGCACCACGAATGCCCCAATATACTCCTGCAAAAACATTAAAATAATACATAAACAAAAACACTGGACAGAGTTATGTAAAGAATAATTGACGACGGGCCATTGAATTATAAGAAAATAATGCACACCAATTTGGTAATGCGGCACGACGTGACGCGGAGTGGCGTTACACCGCAGGTGTGCATTATTTTCAAATAATTCAAAGGACCGGAGTAAATTATTCCGCTTATACCACGGTTACCACAAACATTGCTCTGGTGCCTATTTTTAAGACATTTGACAAGTTAGGTGTGCGGTTTACAGAAAAATAATCAACACCCATAGAACATTTCTGAGCCAATCAGAATGCAGCATTCAACAGACCCGTGGTATAATGTACTATATCCTGCTATTGATTAATCCTAACTTGCATTATAATATCATACCAAATGCATATTCAACATTTTTGATTATGCTTGTACACTGATACTAAGTATGTGTATATACACAGTAAATGTAACATAAACATATTTTAGGGTTATTATCATAATAAAAAGTATAAACTCATGGACAACTCATTACCATGCGGACCTCCAGCCAGCAATTGGCTGCCGAGAGAAAGAGGGAGGAGATGTTATTTGCATCTGTATGTTCAAGCAGTTTCTTCTTAAACTTCTGCTCGTGCCTGAGATTCAAATAAGTTAAATTAACATCTGATCAGTTCGCAGCTCCAGTGTGAATGATATGTATTTTGGATTAAAACATTAAAGGTGGTTACCTAAAAGCTCTGATGGTGGTAAGTCCCTGTATAGTCTGTGAGTAATGGGAAAGTAGAGGCAACTCGGTGCTGTCCTCCAACTGCTGCAGATCTCTACATACAGAAAACATATAGGGAGCATTTACAGACTGAGAAAATAATCATTTAGTAGAAACACAACATGCATAACACAACCTTATGCGTAATATATGCGAATATCTGAACAACCCATTTTAATGAATTGCGTATTTAGCATGCAGTGTGAAAAGTCACGCTATACATATGGCAAATTCCAATTTTGCGTGCATATGATACACCAGTCCTTCTTATTCACTTCTTTTCTGTCGTTTTATGTATTGGTTTCTCAATTTGTTCAGTTTTTTTTAACCAATGTCACCTGGATTTAGGGTTAGATTTGGATTTTGCTTTAGGATGTCATTTAATATATAGGTTTCCTCATGTTTTTGTCTATTTTTAAACCATGGTCACTTGTCATTTAAAAACCAATACATAAAACGAGATGAAAAAGTAAACGGGAAGGACTGGCATATTATATGCGCTGGTGTATGTATTGCAGGATTTTCACAATGCGTGCTATTATACGCAAATCATAAGAATAGGCTGATTTGAAATACTGACCTGGATGCTACCCTGAAATACTTCTGAATGAAGTAACAGGCGATAGCCAATGGCAATAGAGCAATGAGAAATACGGGTGTGACATAAGAGATCACACCAACTGCAGACACACACAGCAGCAGGGAACGACTCAAACACTCCATGGTGACGGGAATATGCTGGAATTATAACACAAATAATGTCTATGTGTGTCATTCAAAAATAAAGGCAGGAAGAAGAAAAACTTAAGGAATATAATACTGTATATATAGATTATACTGTAGCCTATATTACAAAAGATTAAGTAAATAGTATTAACATATTTCAGAATGGAGAGGAGCAGTTTCCCGGACTGGTTTATATTAATCAGGACTAGGCCTTAGTTATATTAGGACATTTAAAGGAACACATCGGCTTTTTGGGAATTTAGCTTATTCACCGTATCCCCCAGAGTTAGATAAGTCCATACTAACCTTTTTTTATGTCCGTGCGTCCCTTAACTCTGTCTGACGCACCCCCCGCTAGCCTAGCTAAGCACAAAGACTGAAAGTAAATAGCTCCAGCTAACATACTGCTCCCAAAATAATTTTCCTATTTATATTATGATTTGTATAGTCACAGCGTGTACAAATAACAAAGTCTTATGAGACACAGTCATCTTTTAACTGTGTACATACCAGTGGCGGCTCCAGAGATTTTCTGATGCAGGTGCTATGGGGATGCTCAACACTTAAGAGAAGGTGCTTTAAATTTTGGGGCGTTTCATTAAGGAGGTCGCATCAGACCACCCTTTATACGCGCGTACACGCCCGCATTAACTAGCCTATACTCGTTCCACGACTATGTAAAAGTATTCAACGCAAGGGCTATAGATACAACATACATAAGCCTGCTAATGTAAACCTCTGAAAATAATATTTTACTGTTCTTACTTCTGTCACAGTCTAGCCCTGAATACAACGGAGCAGCAAACGCAGCCACAGACACTGCACGCTTCGGCTCAGATCACGAAATCACACAGCCAGTTACTAACACTAGTGCTGAATCAGCATTTTTCTATTGTTGGAGCATCATAGGGTGACCAAACGTGCCATTCTTCCCGGACGCGTCCTGTCCAGGATTTCGGGTGCATCTTCTATAGAGGATTATTATTATTATTACAGAAAAGCAACCGTTACATTTTAAGGTAAGAATAAAACTAGGTTTGTATATCTTATGTTTTTAACTGAATGGCGTATGCGGTCAACAAATATGACTTCCGGAAGACGCACCGAAATCCTGGACAGGACGCGTCCGGGAAGAATGACACGTTTGGGGTATGCACCCTATAGATGTAACAATGCAGAGCCAAGATTTGTGCTTTAACCACCAAATTAATTCAATTTGTAATAGCCAACAGAGGGGACGTCTTCACAACAAAACAGCATCATCAATGATGTTGACGCAGTCAAGGGTCCTCATTCTCTCTGTATTTATAGGCAACAGTGCCAGATTACTGGTCCTAGTGTCTCCACTGCTGTTCCTCGGGTAGTTTCTGGTGTATCCATTTTGGTGTATTTTACTTGGCTAAATTTCCAAACTCGCCATCAAAAACAAACTGCCGTGCTTTAAGGTCAAAAGTTCACCGGGCGCTGCACCCATTGGCCACAGATCACCTGTTTGGGCGTCATGATATTTTAGACAAAAATATATATTTTTAAATTATAATTTAATTCCCTTTTTTTAACAACATGAAAAGACTATTCAAACATGACATTAAAATATAAATATATAAAAAATTGCAGACATTTCTTGGGGGTTCTGGGCAGGTGCTATGGATATTATAGCCGGAGCTACAGCACCACCTAGCTCCTCCCTGGCGCCGCCACTGGTACATACTGGGAACTATATTCTCTGAAGGCGAAGCACTGCTACTTCGACGTAGTGGTATGCGCAACACTTGCACGAACTCTCTGCTTCTCACCACAGGGCTTCTCACGTGCTATGAACAAATCAGTCCGCCGGATTCCCTTATACGGTGAATAAGCTAAAGTCCCAAAAAGTCATTGTGTTCCTTTAAGTAGTTTTAACAGTTTTAAGCAGTTTGAACAACAACACTGGTTTGCATCTTGAGACAAAACAATGGCACTGATATACAGTATGTAAAGATATGCATTAAATTAAAGGCAGAGTCCACGATGTTTGAAAGCCAATGTTGATATTTGAAATCACCTAAACAAACACGCCCCTACCCCAATAGAATCTGGACCTTCTGTTGATAGACCCGCCCCACACATACGCAACCCGGCAAGGATGCCGGTTAGTAGACACGCTCCTTACTGCTGATTGGCTATAAGAGTGTTTTGGTAGTCGGCCCGTCTCCTTTTCCAAAGCGTTTTTCAAACATCGTAGACTACGCCTTTAAGGCAGCTCAAACATGCATTTTAGTCTAGGAATAGGATAAGCCCTGTCCGGGAAACATCTCCTTGGAGTAATGTGTGACCCTGCCTGTGTAAACCCAGGTAAAATGATTTTTTGCTATGAGTTAGGCCCAGTTTCAAAGACAATGCATGTTTGAGTTGTCTTAACTAATAACAACTTGCACAGACACATCTTAAAATATATCAGTGTCACTGTTTGTCTCAAGATCAGTAATGATTATAAGTCACATTTAAGCTACTTAAATACTTCATTTAACTAAGCCTTGTTTGATAAACCAGGCCTTACTGTTTTCTACACTAAATCATCTTACATAATGTTAAAAAATACATTTTGTGAAAATATAAGCTTGATGTCAATGATTTAAATCAAACTTCTTATTAGATTGTCGGGTGGTTTCCCAGAAATGGATTCTGGGATCCTAGTCCCCAAACTAAAATGCATGTTTGAGCTTAATTTACAAACACCTTGCATTGGCATATTTTATTGCAGTGCTGTTGTTTTGTCTCAAGATGCACACCTGTAATGTTTTTTGTAAGGTTTACTTGTAAAAAACTACTTAAATGTCCTAATATAACTAAGGCCTAGTCCTGGATTAATCTAAACCCTGTCTGGGAAACTGCCCCTATTAAGCCTTGATTTCAGACAGGGAAACCTATAGATTACAATATAACATTTTGTGTCTCTTTCATTTACCTGATCAATTGTGTTAGTATCGGTTGAGAACCTATTCAGAATGTTCCCTAGAGGAGTCGTTTCAAATAACCTGTGCACCACAAAAGCAAGAAGTAAACATCCTAAAGTCTTTGTATTGAAATATGAGGTAAAGTTATTGAGTTAAACACAGACCTCATTGGTGCAAGGACAGTGGTGCGCAGGAGGATGCAGTGAAGCTCCCTGGCCACCCGCAAACCCGTCCACTCCATTGCTAGAGATGTGACCAGACACAAGACTATACCCAGAACACATAATACACAGAATACCTGCAAGTATGATGAGTGACTGAACTCACAGTCCTGAGGAAGAGAGAAAACTAAATTCAATCATATTTTTAATCATTAAAATTTTTGCCCCTATAGCTGTCACTGGGGCAGTACCCTTAGGTAAAAGGCCTACTATGTAACATTCAGGCACAGATATGTATACATTTGGCACCAATATGTACCTTTGAGGTAGTAATATGCACTCTTTGGTACCACTGAGGTAATAATATGAATGGATTTTGCAGGTTCACAAACATCCAAACAATGTTATGAATGTGCGACAGTGTTTACATTTTTCAGAAATACTGTATAAATGTGAGATTTCAAGACATATCGGCTCACATTTCATATTTATTATCTCACCTGTGTTATGGTACAGTTCCTCTCTGTACTTGCTGCTATAACATGTGATGTCCAATGAGCGATCCAGAAGTCTATGGCGACCATAAGTGAGTGTTTCGTGAGCTGAGAGAGAACAAGCATAGGCAGCAGTAGCAGACCGGCGGCTCTCAGGTACGTCGCAAATGAGCTCCAGGGTATAGTGGTCCTGTGACGCAGCTCCGCCCTGAGGCTGTCCTCATCTGTACCAATAGAGCTGTCTGCAAATACAATAACACGACATCCAATCTCATTCTCTAGAAGGTTAAGCAGATTTGAGCCCAGAGAGGACACTCAGATCAGCCGCAATAAACCAACTATTCAATTATTAAAAGGTGAAGTGTGCCATTACTGTAGTGCTACCACGCAAAACTGTTTGTATGAGCCAAATAAGAAGATACTGTTTGTACAAACAATGAAAGATTATAGGAATTCATTATTTCTATTATTCGTTTGAATACAACAGAAACGACACGTTTCACCTTTAAGGATTACTATTTGATTAGAGATGCAGTGGCTTAAATATCACTGATATACGGTAATATGTTGTTTATAATATAATGAAATAAGATAAGAATAACAGTTTTGTTTGAATTACTTGATTTTAATGTACTCATGCATGGCATCACAGGGAATATGAGAAATAAACTGAGCAATTCAGGACACCGTGCAGGGTTTTCTCTGTAGCGCTTCATGCATTTGATGACTGTTTGATTCAGAAAGGATTGAATACAGCACATTAACGCAAGCATGAAAATACTGCAGGATGGCTTTAATTCGAAATGGTGATTGGTATCTAATGCGATAATGGTTGCGTAACATGGATTTCATAATGATATAAGGCACTATTAATTAACACCTACAAATGAACTATTATCTAATTTTATAATTATGGCTCACAGGAGCGTATGAAATGTTTTGTGTATTGTATTACGTAACTCTATGAATGGTACTCGGAGTGAGAAGAGCACTCTTTGGTTGTAAGAGCTAAAGTGGAAAATACAAACAATATTAACATCCCCAGGCTGCATGCAAGCAAAGACGAGGATTCATGCCATTAAATCCAGACCTTTTGCTTCGCTAACAGTAACATCGGCAGCTGGGTAAAGCACACAAGTCCATATGGGGAAGCCACCAGCATAGATGTAAAGACAAGAACATTAGAGATCGCACTGATACGACAGATACGTAACACAAGGTGAAATACCTCAACTAATACCTCAACTAATTCTGATGTAACAGGATTACAAGATCTCATTTGGTTAAAAGGTTGTAAATATGCCAAAAATACAATTTTAAATAATTAGTTCAGTACAGTAGTCACCATGCTTTACACCAAAAAGATGTTGCATGATTTCACATTTATGGTAACAATAAAATCAATGAATAGTGTACTAAGACATACAACTCATAACTACTAAATGCATTATTCATTTTCTGAACTGAGATGTTTTACCTTCATCCTCATCTTCTGTGGCCAGTGTGTCTGTAGAGTACGTGGCCCTCCTGAAACTCTTTCTCCTCAGCTCTGTAGAGTTTTCCTATGCAGATGTTTCAGATGCACAGCATAATGTGATTACATAAATTCTACTGTTAAAGTAGATTTTTTGATAGAAAAGACATAAAGTTTTACTTTATTTTGTCTGTTCATTAATGTTATCCACTGTTCAAACAGTTCAGGCTCGGCCAATTGGATGTCTTTTAAGCTCCCTTGTGTTTGCACCGTCCCATCCCGCATGGCTATTATCTGGTGGATCACAATAATGAAAGCATACATACTAAATAGGAAACAAATAGGTTCATATTTCTTGTAGAATATAAAACTAGTAAACCAAAGTAATGGTTAAAATGTTTATCATACTGATAGATCAGTCTTTAAAGGGACATTCCAGTTTTTTTGAAAATATGTTTATTTTCCAGCTCCCCTAGAGTTAAACATTTGATTCTTACCGTTTTGGAATCCATTCAGCTGATCTCCGGGTCTGGCGCTAGCACTTTTAGCATAGCTTAGCATAATCCATTGAATCAGATTAGACCATTAGCATCACACTAAAGATTTAACCAAAGAGTTTGGATAATTTTCCTATTTAAAACTTGACTCTTCTGTAGTTACATCATGTACTAAGACCGACGTAAAATTAAAAGTTGCGATTTTCTAGGCAGATATGGCTAGGAACTATACTCTCAAACTGGTGTAATAATCAATGACTTTGCTGCTGTAACATGGCTGCAAAATTGAAAGTAACCAAGGGGACTGTTTCCATGTTACATCAGCAAAGTCCTTGATTATTACGCCAGTTTGAGAGTATAGTTCCTAGTTATATCTGCCTAGAAAATCGCAACTTTTAATTTTCCGTCGGTCTTAGTACATGATGTAACTACAGAAGAGTCAAGTTTTAAATAGGAAAAATATTGAAAGTCTTTGGTTATTTTTTAGCGCGATGCTAATGGTCTAATCAGATTCAATAGATTATGCTAAGCTATGCTAAAAGTGCTAGTGCCAGACCCAGAGATCAGCTGAATGGATTCCAAAACAGTAAGAATCAAATGTTTAACTCTAGGGGATGCTGGAAAATGAGCAGATTTTCAAAAAAAGTGGAGTGTCCCTTAAAGTTGGATTGGATAAAAGCATTTGCTAAGTGCGTAAATGAAAATGTACAGTATATGATACATCGGCAAAAATATGGTTTATGTTAGTATGATACACCAATGTAAGTATGCATTTATTAATTTAGCAAATGCTTTCAAGATAACTACAATAAAATTATACATTTATATATAAACATAATCCTTTTCAGCCAGTGAGGGAGATTCTGGCCATCTAAACTATTAATATTCATTTTTTTGCTAGTACTACTACGTTATTTCTATTATCACGTCTGCCATAACTAGTATCATATCACTTATTTTTTAATATGTGAGCTGGTGTGCGATAGTGAGGAACATATATGGGTATATGGGATAACAGTTGTCAGTTAAAGGTACATTATGCAGGTTTTAACGGCATCTAGTGGTAAGATTGCGAATTGCAACCAATGTCAATTTCGAAATGCAATGAGAAGCTACGATAACTGCAACAGGAATCATATCATCGTCTGAGCAATGTAAACATGAAACGCTCTCTGTGGAACAGTTTGTCTGTTTAGGGCTACTATAGAAACATGACGGAGACTTTCATGTATGGAGACCCGTGGTGTATGGAGATAAAAACGGCTCATTTTAATGTAATTAGAACAATACAGTTTATTATGTAGGGTCTGTATACACCACTGATAATATAGTTAGGAGCATTTCTGTCAATAGGTCCTCCTAAAATTGAGACAATGCACCTTGCACCTATAAAGGTACATTTTAGAAGGATCTATTGACAGAAAAGCAATATAACATACAAAACTATATTATCAGTGGTGTACAGACCTTATATAATGAACCTTAATGTTTAAATTACAGTACGATGGGCCGTTTTTATCTACATACATCGTGGTCCCCTTAAATGGAAGTAACCGCCATGTTTCTACAGTATCCCTAATCGACATCACTTTATTGTCTCAGACGACGACATTTTTGTTCTGTAGCGGTTACCGTAGCTTTTCTATGCGTTTCGAAAGGAAGGGGTGAGCAGTGGACTGAGCCGTTGGTTGCAATTCGCAACCTCACCTCTAGATGCCGCTACAATCAATCTACACAGAGCACCTTTAAATTGATATGCTTTTCTGAAAAAAATTAAAATCTTCTCACCCAGTCTGCATTAGGTAAGTACTGGAGTTTGTGGGTAACTAAGACAACAGTCCTCTTTTCCTTTTTAAGGAACTTGAGGATCCCTTCATGCATGAGGTGGTCACTGAGATGAATGTCCAGAGCAGAAAATGGGTCATCCTAGAAGTACCAGTGATGGGGTGTTGACTCATTTTTATCACGTTAGAGTGTTTTAGCTATGATATACTGTAGAATAGGAATTTGGTGAACTCACCAGGAAAACCACGTTGGTGTGTTGATAAAGAGCTCGGGCAATGCTGATTCGCTGCCCACAGCCTCCAGAGAGAATGATGCCCTGCACGAAAAAAAAAATTAGAACAGATGCACACAGATTCAAGTTTTGTTTAGTCAATGCTATAATACATGAAATAATACATGACACAGGTGACATCAGTCAGACGTACCCTTTCTCCAATCACTGTTTGGTCACCTTGTGGTAGTGTATCAATATCTGGCTGTAACTGGCAGACCTCAATCACTTCTTTATATCTGAGAAAATGATCAGGGAGATTATACAGTATGGTTAAAAAACTGTTTTTTTTTTCATATTACAGAACTCATAAACATTTTATAAAGAGAGAAAATGTGTCATCTGTTTGATAAGTAATGTGTATTTCATTAATTCATAATTTGTTGCAGTGCTAAAATGAATTATTTCTTGTTCTCATCCAAGGTTTTTGATCGTGTCCTTATTGTACTACTGTATATAAAGCAGGCATACTATGAATGATTCATCCTGGAAAAATTTCCTGTGGGAATTTGACAAGGACAGTGACTATGTATGTGAAAGGATGCCGAAGGTCCTGCCTAGTTTCTGAAGGACCTACTGAAGACAAACTAGCAGACTAAAAGAAATACAGCTACTCTTAAGAAATACTAAAACCAACTCTCACGCACCAGCTCTCATTTTGTTTCCTATGATAACAGTGCCCTTTGGGAATTCCTTTAAAATCCTGTCGAAATCCGTTTTTCTAGGTAGGTAAAGGGCACGATGGAGATAAAACTACTGTAGCCTTTGGACTTACAGTAAGACTCACAGTTGTAGTCATTGTGTTTGTGCAAAGTGCTGCGAGGGGACACGAGGATGAGGGGACATTTTCGTCCACACGTGTCTTTCGCATAAATGAACAAGGATTTTCAGGATAAGGAAATAATGGGAATACTTGATTTTAGGATACCTCTTTTCACTGGGCGTCATGTCAAACAGGATGTTCTCCTCAATCGTGCCATTTAAGAGCCAGGGCCTCTGTGAAATGTAGCCTACTGGACCTCTCTTCCTGAAAATCAAAACGTATTGGTCTTGGTGACTTGTAAAATGTGAATGAAGAATGAAAAATAAAATAGAAGACTTACCCAGGTGGTTGTCGTGCATTCATACAATGTATGCTGTATGACAAAAGCAAAACAAATTTATTTACGAAATTATTATGTTGTTGAATTTTTTAGTAAGTTATATTAATGCTATTTTATACCTTAGATCATCATCTGAATCACTCTTGGGTAAACTATGGAAAAATGCAGAAGTATTAACATGAGATTATAAGCAAATACTTTTGATCAGATGAGGATATTGCTCTTATTTCTGTAACTGTACAGGTATAGCATAGTGCAGATAATGCTTTGGGTTTGATTCCCAAAGTTTATGTGAACTAATGTATACCCCAAATCCATCGCTTTGGAATAAAGTATCTGCAAAATGCACACACGTTATTGTATCGATACAGTACAGCCTCTCTATTGGTTATTTTTAATATTACAATTCAGCATTAAGATGAACTTTTTGTTTCACCTGTTCCATGTGATGCTTCCAGAGATCTTCTTCATTTCTCCTAGTGCCGCCAACAAAAGTGATGATTTCCCGCTTCCTACTTGCCCTACGATCATCGTCAGCTGACCTTATACACACACAAACAACAGTGAACGCAGAGAAAGATTAGTTAGCCTTATGCTTACGTAAGTATAATACTGCAGAAACCGTATAATACTGTACGTAGACATGCAAACACAGGACCTCACCAAAGGGAACCTTTATGTTGATATTGGTTAAAGTCGGGCATCCCTGTGTCCACGAGAAGTAGCCATTTACAATCTAACCATATAAAACAGAAGAATGCAAAGTGTTAAAGTTGATGTCTGCAAATATTTTGTTCTCCTATCTCAGCCCAATAATCAAACACAACTACTGGTTAGCTATTTTTGGATTATCCTTATCTGTGAGGCTTACATAACATTGCCCTGTTTGTTTGAATGGCCAAACATAGCCATATTATTCAACCAGTGGTGTACTTTTTGCCCAAATATAGACACATTAATCATGTTTGCGATACAAATGGGAAATTTAATCAAAGCCTAGCGTTGTAATTAATTTAAGCATTTTATTATTAATAATATTTGTTTTATCTCTAGTTGCTTTCCAGCTAGTTGATATTATTAAAATATAGTTTAGATTTATTGTACATTTTTAAACATCTGTTATAAGACATTTAGGGAAGTCACGCCACTAGGCGGCCATCTTTGCAAAGCCTTCAGACAGTTAAGTTAGTCATGCAAGAGTAAAGTCCTATCTACTTGAATAGGTCAAGACAGTTATCTCTAAAACCATTGGCTAAAATCTAAATTTAACAACATATTTCTGACCAACAATTAAACCTGACTAACTGATCAACGGTATGATACCTTTTGTTTCTTAAGCACAAATTAGACTAAAAAACACCTCTTTTCAAAGTCATTTTAGCTACTGCGCATGTGCACAGGTTGGCAAGCTCCTCACGTGACTTAGACTTAGAGCCCCTCCCCTAGAGAATCGTCAATGTTTTTGTTTTTTTTTAAGTTATATTTTTGGCCACTTTTGCCTTTATTTAACAGTGAGTAAGGAGAAGACAGTAAAGTACAGGGAGAAGAAAGGGGTATGGGATCGGCAAATGACCACGAGCTGGGAATCGAATTCGGGTCACCGAAAGTGCGAAAGCACCACATGTCGGAGTGCTGCCCACTACACCATGAGCAAAATAAATTGTAGATTACCTTAGGTCAAATGATAGCTAAAGCATCTCACAAACTACACTGAGTTAACGTTACTGTGTAAACTTAATGTATACAACGTGTACAACTCCAGATTGGTTTTCACATAGCAGTGATCCTAGATCGCTGTCTGCCCTCATCTTTAGAAAAACCAAAACATTTGATATTTTCAATTAGGTATTTGTTACAGAGTTTGGTTTAGCCACTAGCCAGACCATTAAACAAACAGAGACCGGAAGTAACTTTATTGAACGCTTACATAAAATTGTTTTAATTAGTCTACACTTATTGCTGTTATCCGACAATAATATTGCCAACTGTTACTTAACCCAGCTAGCATTCTTGTTACATGTATATGTTTATATTTATTTATTTATTTAGAACCATAAATGCTTGTTTTACTCTAACAACACACATGCGCTTAAAGTTGTGCATAACCTCAGCACCATTGCATGTGCGCTACAGAGACATGCACGTGAACTGTGCATGCACATTAATAACGCACTTTCTAGATGCTTTGTGTTTACGTTTTATAGTAGTTTTAACTAGTGGATTTATTTTAATTGTTGTATTTTACTCATATGTTAAATTACAACTAGGGATGCACCGAAATTTCGGTCGCCGAAAATTTCGGCCGAAAATGGCATTATCGGTTTCGGGCCGAAATAAAAAATCCAGCCGAAAATTTAAACCGAAAATGAATGTCAACCGCGCCCCTCCCATCTGTGCGCTAGCGCTTGGGTTTCACTCATGGTGATCAGTCGTCTCCCACCACTCCCCTTCGTGCTTAATAGTGCTGCAATGACGCGTCGATGTCATCGATTACGTCGACTACGTGACGCGTCACGCTGTTTACATTAATCTCGCGTAATGGCGGCTTCTGCTCCTGGCAGTGTTATCCATACATTTATTTGTTTGTGTGCGCCACAAAATCAACAATGGTCGCAATATTTACATTTTCATTTAAAACAGCTTCATTTATTGTTGTGAGCGCTCGGTGGTGCCTCTCTTGTGCACGCTCTCTCTCTCTCTCTCTCTGTGCGTGAAGCCCCTAGACAGCGCCTCTCATACATGACACTGAGTGAAAGAATTAAAAGTTGGATGTGTTTTCCATGCGGATTCCTCTGTGTACTTGCATTTTCACATAAACGTCAGATGTTACTGACAGAGAAGACGACTGATTCGAGTTTATCATGAAAGGTTAGCAGTGTTTTCCCACACACACTGGTTCTCTATGTGCTTGTGCGCGAGCTCGCTCTCTCCTATGCCCGCGCATGCCTTCTGTAGTAACTCTGTGTAATGGCAATTTTGTAATTTGCGCCGAATTGTCTGCGATGTCTCGTTTATAAATCAAGATTTTAGTAACTTAGTAGTTAAAGTAACAGCTGGTTGGATTAAACACAAGGTTATTGGGTCATGTTTAGTCACTATTTTAATAGTCTTTGGGGTGGTTTCCTGGACAGAGATTAGCTTAAACCAGAACTAGACCTTAGTTTAATTAGGAAATATAATTAGTTTAAACAAACATGCCTTACTAAAAACATTACTTGTGTGCATTTTGAGGACAAACTAAAGGCACTGATGTTTTTAAAGATATGTCAGTGCAAGATGTTTTCAGTTTGGACAGCTCTATTTATTTTAGTCTAGTACTAGTCTAATCCCTGTCTGGGAAAACGCCACTATATGTCTGACAACTAAACAGATAATATGTGAAAATAGCATTCAGTTGTGTTAAAATGCTAATTTCAGACCTTATTAATGTACAACTTTGTTCTTTTTTATAAATGTTGGCAATTTCTTTATTGTTTATTAGATTTTTCCCACCTTTTTGCTGATCCGAAAAATAATCTGATCTGTGCCTCAAAAACTGTAATGTGATCCGAACTGTGAGTTTTTTTTATTCGTCACACACCCCTAGTAAAGTTAGTACACAGTGATAGCCATAAATGCAATTGTACTAATAACTGGCATAATAATTTATTTCGGTGTTTCGGTTTTTCGGCCTTGGTTTTCGGTTTCGGCCAAGAATTTTCATTTCGGTGCATCCCTAATTACAACAATTAAAATAAATCCACTAGTTAAATGTCTGTATTTGTATTTTTCTGTTTCAGAACCACACAATTCTTATACATAACGTTTTCTTAGATATCATTGACCTGACCAGCAACCTGTAGCCTTCATCAATTTAACCAGTAGTTAGAAATTTACACTAACCTTAATACAGATTTCCTCCTCTCGGAAAGAAAGTTCTTGGTCTTCTTGCTGAAAGTTCCTGTTAACATCCTGTTTGGCTTTATTCTTACGATTTACCAGCTTGGCCTGAAGCTGTAACGCATACTGAAGGGAGAGAGCAAAAACGTGTCCATTCAACCAATTCAATAGCAATTTACTGTAGTAATGCTGAGCACTGACACAATTTACTTATTATACAATGAAAAAAAGGTATGGCTAATGATCAAGCTTTGGTCTTAATTTATTTTAGAATAAATCTTAGTCTAACTTTTAAACGCAGTACTCTGAATTTTTTTTTTAAACAGAAATTTCCTAAGATTATAAACAGATTTGTACTGTAACTATTAACTGCATTGTTAAACTCACAACAGACTTAATACTGCTGTTGTTCTTTGGTGGAGGCTGGACTGGAGGCTCATGATCAATTTCAATCTCTGCACTGCCAAGAAATTCACCCAGTTTCTGCACACTGAGAAAGAGGAAATATCTGCAGTTATTAAAGCTCAATGACATTAAATTCACTGAAGCTGTGTGATAACAAACGACGAGGAAGAAAAAAATAAAAGATTAATTTAGGTATTCATGTGGATGAATGACAATCATAATGCTCCCTATTGAAAGACTTTAGGGCGAGAGCTGTCAATCACCTTACAAGAGCCTTGACTGTGGAGTGCAAGACACTGGAAAGCAGGAAGAGGGGCGTGACCAGGATGTGGAAGAGTGAGAGGGATCCGAAAGCCACAGCGGGAGACAGATCGAAGTCTGTCGCACTGTGCACGTTCACATGAACCACAAATATCTGTCGAAAAAATTGCATAAAAATATTTTTAAAACTTGGGATATCAAAAACATTAGCCATGACATTGTGTTGTGACCCTAAAGAAAGTAGCTTTAGCTTGTTAAGGTCATCATTTTAAGGGAACTTGGCTGTTTTCTTTTTGAATGGCTGGGAAATAATATCTGCACCACAGTCACACACTTACCGTGAGAACAGCAGCAATTGGAATGGCAGCATTCATGAAAACTGCAGGAAAAATAAAAGGAAAATTATAACATTTCCAGTAAATGATGTCATCATTTGCACTGTTTCAAAGCAGCTTTACAGAAAACATTTTAAGGATGAGTCTCACTAGAGAGGGAGGTATAAAGTGCAAATGCTCTGAGATTGGTCAGCTCCTTCTCGCGTATATCCTCCACGCTGGATCTGAAGATGTGCTCCCATGCGTAGAGCTTCAGGAGTTTGATTCCCCTTAACAATTCATTGGTTTTCTTCAGTCTTTCACTTGTGTGTTCCTGCAATGACATGAGGTTACGCCACATTCAGAACAATATTATAATAAATTTCTGGCGATATAGACTGGAGACTTTGAAGATTGTATGGCACAATGAAACCACACTAGCATACATTAGATGCTCACCAGTGTACTCTTCTGTGCACGTGAAAGTCGAGTGGCCACAAAATACTGCAAAGGTGCCAGAACAGCGATGACAGCTGCACCGATCAGAGCGCTCACACCCAGCAGATAATACAGAAGTATTACTCCAATGACAATCTGTACATGACAAAAAATAACAAAATCACTTTATTAATGTTCAATGACTCTCAAGATAAACCAAACGTTTTCATGATACCTGAACCGGCATGGCCCACAGGTTCGGACAGAGAAAGAAGAACCACATGAGGTGGTTGGTGTCACGTGCCACCAGGCTGCAGATCTGAGCTGTCGTCATGTCGCCCATAGACATGTTGGAGGTGCACAGACGCATGATCTTATTGTAAATCTTAGTCTGTGGGAAAATAAATATTAGCATTACTCTTAGAATAATAGATATCAATAATAATCAAAAGTATTATTAATTACAGTTTACAGTATCATTAAACACATAGCTAATGGTACATGACCACTGTAGTTTGTAGACAACACTTATTGTTTGCTTATGAACAGTCTCAATCCTGAAATTGTATCCTATTATATCCCTAAATAAGGAAATATCCTAATATACTGTCTAGCTTTACAGTATCGCAACTGCATTGCAACCCGTATGTACAGTATTGTATTGCAAGATTAGACTGCCCTACATCTGATAGATCACTTTTTTGAGGGTTTTGATGTTAAGACATTACAATTAAAGCTTATTCTTACCTTTGATCAAGCTTTAAAGGCAGAATAGGCAGGAATTATCTAAAAAAACTTTTTTACAAATTTGTTTAAACTGACTTTATATATCAATACATAAGTAAAATGTAAGTACTCTGAAAAAGAGAGTATAAAAATCGAGTGTCTGTATACCTCTCTGCACTGTTTTAAACACAGCTAACTTTTCCATTCACTCCACCCCCTCCCTTCTGGGTTTCTTCTTAAGCCACGCCCCCAAAACACATGAACGCGCGAATTACCTCAGACAAGCGGAGAGGAAGGAGCGCGGTGCATGTAATAACATCAAGTCACAATCACATGTAATAATACACCTAACTTTATCACTAGGAATATAAACAGCTTGCTTTTATAAACGGATGGCTTTTAGTACTCACTCAGCCAGTGTTTTGCATGGAAGAGTTTCTGTGATGAAAGCATTGTTGACTCTGACGAGGACTACACTCCGCAGACAATACTGCTACTGCATCATCGACTCGAGGAAAAGCCACGCGATATTTCCTCTCGTTTGATTGCTTCATTTATTCCTTTTTTGCCTTCGCTGACTGGATATGCAGGTACTGTAAGATGTGAATGCAGTTTCTGTGAGTCGTTAGTGCTATTTCTCTGCTGTACTATTGCTCTTCGTATTGCCTCGTGCACGTTCAAATCAATCGGGTGTGCGCATGTCTGGGCAGATCCCATAGCAACGGGTGGAGCCATGGTCGCGAGAGAGAGTGATATTTGAGCAAGCTAATCATATGTTTCGTCCCGGATGGAAATAATTAACTGTGTTTAACACAGTCGTGAGAGGTCTACAGACACTCGAGTTTTATACTCTCTTTTTTAGAGTACTTACATTTTAATTATGCATTTGTATATAAAGACAGTTTAGACAAACTTGTAAAAAAGTTTTTTAGATAATTCCTGCCTACTCTGCCTTTAATAGTAAGGCATCACATCATACTGACACAAAAGCAAGTACAGTTTATTGACCAGTGGCGGCCGGTGACTTCTCTTCAGAGAGGCAAGAATTAAAAATGTGTTTGGCATGTCAAAATACACTCACCTAAAGGATTATTAGGAACACTATACTGTACTAATACTGTGTTTGACCCCCTTTCGCCTTCAGAACTGCCTTAATTCTAGGTTGCACTGAGTCAACAAGGTGCTGAAAGCATTCTTTAGAAATGTTGGCCCATATTGATAGGATAGCATCTCGCAGTTGATGAAGATTTGTGGGATGGACATGGTCAGAAACAATGCTCAGGTAGGCTGTGGCATTTAAACAATGCCCAATTGGCACTAAGGGGCCTAAAGTGTGCCAAAAAACATCCCCCACACCATTACACCACCACCACCAGCCTGCACAGTGGTAACAAGGCATCCATGTTCTCATTCTGTTTATGCCAAATTCTGACTCTACCATCTGAATGTCTCAATAGAAACCGAGACTCTTCAGACCAGGCAACATTTTTTCAGTCTTCAACTGTCCAATTTTGGTGAGCTCATGCAAATTGTAGCCTCTTTTTCCTATTTGTAGTAGAGATGAGTGGTACCCGGTGGGGTCTTCTGTTGTTGAAGCCCATCCGCCTCAAGGTTGTGCATGTTGTGGCTTCACAAATGCTTTACTGCATACCTGGGATTTAACGAGTGGTTATTTCAGTCAAAGTTGCTCTTCTATCAGCTTGAACAGTCGGCTCATTCTCCTCTGACCTCTAGCATCAACAAGGCATTTTCACCCACAGGACTGCTGCATACTGGATGTTTTTCCCTTTTCACACCATTCTTTGTAAACCCCAGAAATGGTTGTGCGTGAAAATCCCAGTAACTGAGCAGATTGTGAAATACTCAGACCGGCCCGTCTGGCACCAACAACCATGCCACGCTCAAAATCGCTTAAATCACCTTTATTTCCCATTCAGTTTGGAGTTCAGGAGATTGTCTTGACCAGGACCACACCCCTAAATGCATTGAAGCAACTGTCATGTAATTGGTTGATTAGATTATTACATTAATGAGAAATTGAACAGGTGTTCCTAATAATCCTTTAGGTGAGTGCGTCATGTAAATCTATGTGCATCATGTCCAAATATGTGCATGCTGCACATGCGTCGATAGGGTTTATGATATAAGAGACGCTCATGTTCACAAAAGCTTTGCATTTACTCGCCCTCTGAAAAAAATCACCGGCCGCCACTGTTATTGCCAGATAAGTCTTACCTGTACGGCTCCCCTGAGCTTTATTCCGGTCTCTATGGCGACATAATAAGATGCCTGTAAAAAGGTCCTCTGCAAGAGCAAAGCCAAGAAAAGCAGCACAGCCAGAACATATGCGTTTGCTAAGAATGCTTCAGAGGAGATAAAGTGCATGCCAAGCAACTTGATCTGCAAGAAAAAGTGTGCAAAAAAAACTGTTTACAAGGTCTCAGAGATCAATTTTTTATCCTTAATGATTCATAACGAAATAAATAAACAAATTAATAAAGAAAGAAAGAAAGAAAGAAGGAAAGAAAGAAAGAAACAAATAATGAAAAAAGAAAGGTACCTACAGTACGTGCCCAACAAACAGACATAAGGGCAGACTAATAAATCATATGAGGCAACAAATAAGCAACCCGCGCTCCCCCACACATACAATTATTAAAGCCACCAGAAGCACAACATCATCTAATAGCATGTAATACATTTCTAAGACCTGAAGGCATAGAAAAGGCTCTTAAAATCATATATCACAGCAATTGTTGTGCTGGTGAAGCCTATTAAACGTGTTCAATTGATATTATGGGATGTGAGGAGCACATGCAATTCTCCTTCTGTTTAGAGTATCATCCAAATTAACCAGGAGGTTTTACACCTAAAAACTATGTTAGCCTTGGGATATTAAGTTTTTTTTTTTAGTAAAAACTCTGCCATGGTACATAACACGATGCAAAATGATACAATAACAATGATTTATATGAATCCTCATCACCAGGATATAATGCGAATGCTTCTGATGTATTAAGTAAAATATGCAGGAGCACACACGCTGTCTCTACAATTAAGGAACCGAAGTGCATGTTTCCCAAGTGTTTATCTATTAGTATTCATGGATAACACAGTTGGAATGTGAAATGATCTTGCTGCACGACATTAAGACATCACATATCGGTACCAGCTGTTGTAGCAGACTAAAATGCTGTATACCCCTGTGCTTTTAGGAGTAGTAGAGTCAAAAAATGTCTATTATATACATTTAAACATTCATTTAAAACATTATGGTATATGTATGTGGCTTTATAGGTTTAGCTGGATAATAAGCTTGCATCAAAATACCAATATATGTGTCAATAGTTCAGAGTGCAATGGTAAATTTAATACTTAGCATCTCAGAGGAGAAGCATTAACAGCAATAGCAGACTCACAACTGTGCTATTATACTAAATATAAGCATTTGTCGGGTGACTATATGATGTTCACTATAATAGCACTCTTGCATGTGTAATGTTGTTTAAGCATGACTGTGTATTGTTACCGGAGGCAAAACGGTGTGGTTATCACTGCTAATATGATAAACTATCCCAGAGATGCAGAGCGGACCAGCAAAGCCCAGCAGGTCTGCCACGAAGCGGAACGTAATGCTTAGCATCAGAGGTCCACCGAATGCCTGACGTAAAGCACGCCAGATCCACCTCGACCCTTTCAGGGGGACAGGACCCTTCTCCTATACACAGAGTGAAAGATGAGAAGTGAGTTCACAAGGTAGGTTTGTGGTTGCCAACTGGCTGAAACCCTAATTATAAGAGATTTGGTGACTATTAAATTTTAATCGCCTTTAATTTGGTAAATTAGTAACTGATGTACAAACATCCACACCCATTTTTTAGCATCTATCACTACAGCATCTTACATAAGTCACCTAATCTGAAGTGTTTCAAGAAGTCGCTTCTGTGTTTTACGAGTTAAAGACATATTCATTCTGATTATATCTGGGTGTCTACACAAGTATAAACCATAAGTACAAAACAATAAGCATCATCCAAACAATGGCATTTTTTTAAAGGCCACCAAAGTCAACACGAATTTGCTAAATTTGAGAGTGTAAGGGACAACACTGCTCTTACGTAATATCTGCTTACATTATTTTAACTTTACATGCTGCCTTGTGATATTCTCCATAAAAGCACACAGCCATTGAACTGATGTCTATATAAAACCTTAATGTGTGTTAATGTACCCTTTGTGTGTCGAAGGCTTTGCGGAGCCTTTGGTAGTTAGTAAGAGCCCTCGTGGATATGGGCAGCTTGCCGATGGTCTTCAAGTCAATAGGACGCTGATGTGCAGAGGTGATAAAGGTGTTCATCCACCAATATGTGCTCTTGGACAGCAGGTTGACAAACGGCTGCAGGAATCGAACACCCAGATCCTGAAGATCATCAGGTGGCTTTACCTCTGTGGACTGTGGAAACCACATGTAGCGCTGAAACAGAGCAGAAAAGGTCAGATTTGTTTACTCTGTAAAGAATCAGAAAATAATATTACTGAACTAGTTAAATAGAAGATTTCATCAGACACACGCGCATTGCAGAGGTGGAAAAAGTAATAAAATATTGTACTCAAGTAAAAGTAAAGTTACTTTAATAATATTTTACTTAAGTAAAAGTAAAGTTACTTGTCCAAAAATCTACTCAAGTAAAAGTAAAAAGTAAGTCATTTTAACTTTACTCAGAGTAAAAGTTACTTTTTTTACAGCGGGAAGAGGTGGAGGATTCTAGTATAGTTCAAAAACGACAAGGGAATATACATCTCAAACTAGTTGTTTTTAATTGTAGGAACATCTTTACAATTAAAGTGCAATAACAAAAAGTTAATAAAATAAAAAGCTTTTTTAAAGTAAGAAACATTTATGGAATTGTTTAATGATTTTACATGTGAGTTATGCACTTTTGAAGGTGGTCAGCAGCTTGTAAATACAATCACTATAGTAAGGTTGTAATTGATGTATTGCTGGTAACATACATTATTTTATTAAACTATATCTAGTTTAAATGAGCATATAATGAGATGAGTGCCATGTCTATATACATTTGACACGTTTATTATCTTCTTACTTCCCTGACCTGGGTACCTGATGACCTTTATTCTCTCTCTCTCTCTCTCTCTCTCTCTCTCTCTCTCTCTCGCTCTCTCTCTCTCTCTTGCTCTCTGCAATGTCTAATGACCTGCGCATTCGAGGACGTTTTGAACTTGTGTTTGACTTGACGCGAAGCTGCTAGACCTCGGAAGATAATGCGCATGGTATTAAAAACGCGCCGTGCAATTTCGAACTTAAGAGCATGAATCCTACCTTTCATAGGAATGAAACACTCGCTTCGCGTCAGTGGAAAGTGGTCGCTTAAATATGACCAGGGGTTTCTTTCATTAGATTTGAACTGAGGCGGGTCTGCATTAGCGCGCGCCTGTCTCGTCCGTCTCCATGGTTCTTTTTGCGCGTTCCCCGGGCCCCGCCCATTTACATCCGTTGCGCGTCTTTATCACCTTGCTTTTTAAAATATTTTTTTACTCAGTAACGGATATGATTTAAAATGTAGCGAAGTACAATACTTTAAATAAAACATACTTAAGTAAAAGTAAAAGTACAGATTTTAAAAACTACTCAAAAAAGTAAAAATACACAAAAAAACTACTCAATTACAGTAACGTGAGTAAATGTAATTCGTTACTTTCCACCTCTGGCGCATTGTCACGGCTACGCGTCTAGACAGAACTTAAAGGGAAAATATGCTCGTTTTCCAGATCCCCTAGAGTAAACATTTGATTTTAACTGTTTTGGAATCCATTCAGCTGATCTCCGGGTCTGGCTGTACCACTTTTAGCATAGCTTAGCACAATCCATTGAATTTGATTAGACCATTAGCCTTGCGCTCAAAAATAACCAAAGAGTTTCAATATTTTTCCTATTTCAAACTTAACTCTTTTGTAGTTACATCGTGTACTAAGACAGATGGAAAATTAAAAGTTGCAATTTTCTAGGCAGATATGGTTAGGAACTATACTTTCATTGTGGCGTAATAATCAAGGACTTTGCTGCCGTAACATGGCTGCAGGAGGTGCAATGATATTATGCAGCAGCCCAAAATAGTCCCCTTAGCATCTTTCAATAGCAGAGGACTATTTTCGGGCACTACGTAATAACATTGCGCCTCCAGCAGCCATGTTACTGCAGCAAAGTCCTTGATTATTACGCCAAAATGAGAGTATAGATCCTAACCATATCTGCCTAGAAAATCGCAACTTTTAATTTTTCGTCGGTCTTAGTACACGTAGCAACTACAGAAGAGTCTTTTAAATAGGAAGTTTTAAATAGGAAAAATATTGAAACTCTTTGGTTATGTTTTTAGCGTGATGCTAATGGTCTAATCAGATTTAATGGATTATGCTAGTAAGCTATGCTAAAAGTGGTATCGTCAGACCAGGAGATCAGCTGAATGGATTCCAAAACGGTAAGAATCAAATGTTTAACTCTATGTGTGCTGGAAAATGAGCATATTTTCAAAAAAAGTGGGGTGTCCCTTTAACTATCAGAAATAAACTACTCTAAGCACTTTGTTGTTATTGATTCTTTGCAGAGTTTACCGAAAGTTACGTTTGTTCCACGAAAACCGTTTGTTTATGATATTACTGCTAAAACCATGTATAATACGTGGGCAATAGTGCCCTTAGATGATGTTTCAGTCGGACTTGCAACCCAAAGGTCACCAGTTTGAGTCTCATGGCTGGCAGGTTGTGACTGAGGTGCCCTTGAGCAAGGCACATTTCTCCCAGTTGCTCTCTGGGTGCTTAAGTGACAGCTGCCAACAGCTCTGGTTGTGTGTGTGTTCACTGCTTTCTAGGATGGGTTAAATGCAGAGGTCACATTTCAAGTATGGGCTACTCCATAAATCACGTCACTTTCATTATTAGTATTTTCCTACGCTTTATCTTTTCAAGCTGACTGACGTCTTGTAACTGCCTAAAATTTTGCCTTAAAGGAATAGTCTACTCATTTTCAATATTAAAATATGTTATTACCTTAACTAAGAATTGTTGATACATCCCTCTATCATCTGTGTGCGTGCACGTAAGCGCTGGAGCGCGCTGCGACGCTTCGATAGCATTTAGCTTAGCCCCATTCATTCAATGATACCATTTAGAGATAAAGTTAGAAGTGACCAAACACATCAACGTTTTTCCTATTTAAGACGAGTAGTTATACGAGCAAGTTTGGTGGTACAAAATAAAACGTAGCGCTTTTGTAAGCGGATTTAAAAGAGGAACTATATTTTATGGCGTAATAGCACTTTTGGGAGTACTTTGACTCGCCTGAAAAGTCCGCTCCCCTTCTCCCTCTCATAATGGGAGAGGGAGGGTGTTACTGCGCCGAGTCGAAGTACTCCCAAAAGTGCTATTACGCCATAAAATGTAGCTCCTCTTTTAAATCCGCTTAGAAAACCGCTACGTTTATTTTGTACCCCCAAACTTGCTGGTATAACTACTCATCTTAAATAGGAAAAACGTTGATGTGTTTGGTCACTTCTAACTTTATCTCTAAATGGTACCATTGAATGAATGGGGCTAAGCTAAATGCTATCGAAGCGTCGCAGCGCGCTCCAGCGCTTCCGTGCACGCACACAGATGATAGAGGGATGTATCGACAATTCTTAGTCCATGCTACGACTACAAGTTTGGATTAACCCCTGTAAAGAATTATTTAATTTAAATTTAAAGGGCACCTATTATTCCCATTTTTACAAAATGTAATAAAAGTCTCGTGTGTGTTCAGAATGTTTGTTCAGAATGTGTCTGTGTCTCTTTTTAGGTCAAAATACCCCACAGATCATTGTCCAAAATGTCCCTATTTTGGTGAAAGGAAAAATGCGCTGTTTTCGTGTCTGTAACTTTAAATGCAAATGAGCTACTGCTCCTTACTCCCTTACAAACAGAGACAATGAGTGTGTTTACATGCAACCAAATAATCTGTTTGTAATCGTATTGATGGCTCAATCGTATTGAAAGATAAAGGGTGAACTCGAACTCGCGCTGGGTGGCGTTGCCAAGTCCTTTGTTTTTTTGCGAGTGATTTAGGCTACTGTTTAAACTGTCTCTGTTTTTTTCTGCGGGTTAAAGATGATAGGATTTCGTTCATTAGTTGTTGGTATTTGGGCTGTAAATGGCCATTTGGGATAGTTTTGAATGTCAATGGGGATGGTTTTAATGTGCGAAGCTGGCAACCCTGGCTGTGCGCTTGTGCAGACATTCAGTTGGAATTATATATAATGTCCATGTAAATGAACATTTTAATCAGATTGCAGTGTTTAAACTATATTGTCATAACCTTAAATCGGATTAAATTCAGTCGGATTGACACAATTTTGTGCATGTAAACATAGCCAATGAGTGCTTTCCGTTAAAATAGATCTGATTCCTGTGAATATAGTCTGAGACAATTGCATCTCACTATTGAGATATGGTGGACAGGATACAACTCACGGATGGTGGAAACTATGGTAATGCAGGACTGTCAGTCAGTGGCTGTGGGCTGGGCTTCATCAGTGTGACATCACATTAACAAAAGTATCAAAACAACATGTCTTTTGAGACCGCTTTAGAGGATTTTTTTCATTGAAGGGTGGTTGTGTTCACACAGTCAACACACATGTCCAAACTAATAATATATATCCCCTTTAAAGAGTTGGACTGAGACTCTATTCACCTCATAGCTACAGAATACAAGCTATCCCAATAAACAGCTTAGCAAAGCAAGGGGAGAGAGGGATTTAGCTCCATCCCACAGCAACTGACGCAGGGTAACAAACATCTGTCAGACCAACAGAAGTTCATTGTGCCCGGCAATGCCATTTGAGTCATCTGTAGACCACATACAAGCCAGGTTTCAGCATTTTAATCCCACACAAAGCAAGAGGGCTTTCATTTATTTCTCTATTATATAACAGACAGAAGGATTCATGCCTGTACCTTCATGGTGAATGTGTCCTTGAGACTTAATTTGTTTCTGTCTGATATGAAGTCAAAGGTTACTAAGCATTTTCCTGGATAGTGAATATGACCACAGATTACTGTACTGTACTGTATATGCATTAAACAGCACAGATCCGCAGAACCTGAAATGTGAATATGTGATTTTAACCACAGCATTTTAAATACTTATACAGTATATGCAAGGTCACTATCAATAAAAGCTGCATTCAGAATCCACCTCACTTGTCACCTTCACCAGTGTGGTCATAACATTTCTGATATGAAGGCTTGGGAAAATGATTAAATGTATATATAACGCAGTTTCAGTACATATTGTCTCCATTAATCCTCTCTGTGTCACATATATACTCAAACACATCCCCCATAATCCCTTGCTCCACGCTTACCCTCCGCAAAATAACATTGATCTCCACGCCCAGCAGCAGTCCGTAGATGAGCGCCAGCAGTCCTGTAATGCAGAAACGTAGCTGCCTCGGGCCAATCCCGTGTTCATCGTACTTCACAAGCTTAATAGTTTTGGTGACAAAGGCCAAGATCCAGTAGATCAGCAATGCTAGATAAAAACAAATATTTGATGAGAAGTACGTTTGTTGCCTTATTTTATACTAAAGAATAAAGACATACATTTGGGTCTATTTTCGCATTCATGGATACTAATAATTACCTGATAATGTGTTTGTTTTAATTACTGATTTGGGAACATTTTAACCAGTGATTTACAGTGAATTCAATTTATGCATATACTGTACTGTAATCAGTATGTGTGAATCGAACCCATGACTTTTGTACTGCTAAAGCAATTCTTTACCAAGTGGTTTACAGAAACAATTATAAATTTTATACCTATAAGCAGCTTGGGAAAGTTGGAGGTCTCTATGTTATGGTAATAGACAATGGAGGTTATGGCAGCCAGTATTCCCAGCCCGGCTGGCATGTAGAGATGGATATGACGGGACTGATTGAACCTGGTGAAAACAGAAAGTCCACAGTAGGTAATAAATTATTTTTTATGAATAAATTTGGCAAAAAATATTATTTTAATAAAATTTTTTTTTATTTAAATAACAAAACGTTTTAAGCCCACTGTGTGTACAGTATATAATAGTCACTAATACCAGCTAACTACAGATCTCACCCATCTGAGACGATTCCCTCAGCAATCTCACACACCAGTACAAACAGCAGGAAAATGGTGAGGAGCCAGCGGAAGTTGTGTCCAGGGAAATGAAGCCACGTGCTGTGATGAATGTGAACCTTGGAGCTCTGACTGCCCCAGCCTACACAACATAAGCACAGAATGACACGACAGTCATGTTTCTTTTTATATTCGGAGAATATAAAGAATGTGCAGATACTGAGAGACATCTCACCAATGAAAAGGATGGGGAAGGTGCTGAACAGAAGGAAGACATGTGGGACGAGGCCTAGAGCATCCAAAAAGCAGCCGTTATTCAATAGGCCATTATCAACTTTATAGGCTGAAGAGTTGTCAGTTCCACAGAATGATACAGTGCTATTGGAGACTGGAGTCTGAAGAAACAAGAAACAAGGCAAATGATGTCTGTAGACTCAGACATGACTATTAAATTATGAAGACTGCATTAAAGATTATATAGCCTACAGTAATTATATGCATGCAGCATTGAAGGATTTGTTGTGTCTCAATGCTGTGGTATTTTTAGGTAAAGCTCACACATTTAATCCTCCAAAGAGTCATATTACAAATACATGCAATGTCAATTTACACTGAAGGATGTTTTAAGTCATCTTCAGTAGCAGGGCAGCCTACATCTCAGTGTATAAGTGATTTTGTTTCTTTCATGTAAAGAAATAATTTTATATACTGTTAAAATGCACTGAGCGTCATCAGCTCCACCGCACAAAAGGGTTAAAAAAACAAAACTATCAAAATCATATGTCAGTCATTACGAATATTTAATATCGTTCATTCTGAGAATAAAAAATGTAGATGATGTCACCAGAGCAACAATCTATTATAACTAAATCATACTGCAATATTACTAAATTGCTAAATAAATTGTCACTGATATTTTTGCATGTTATATTTTGTGTATTGGACTGTTATAATTCAAATCTTAAAATGTTATGAATTTGTATGTTTACGAACATATTTTTGAGTATTGTTAAAAGAAACATCTAGCGATTCTGCTATAAAAAAGAAAAACGTTGAGAAAATATTAACGTAAATATGTCAAAACATTTTAAAGTAAAACTGTGTATTTAAACAGTGTTCGTGCAATAAAATGTACTCACCGTTCTATATCCTCGCATCATTTTGAAAAGAAATTGTGTCGCTTTTCCCACATTCCTCTCGATAAGTTATTTTCCAGTACTAAAATCTTTGTTTTTCAATATAGGTGTTCAATAAAAATGAAAAACATGCAAGCAAAAATAAGTCTAGTAGCCTAGTGATATTTGCATTTGTTGTGCTAGTAAAGTCTTAGATCACTGTGCTGTGTGTGACTGACACGAGCTGCTCTGCAGGACAAGGGCTGAGCGCGAGATTATGTGCACGAGTCTCTCATCCTAAATGATGGCGCTCATTTCCAGTGTTGCAATCTGTTCATGCAAATGGTTTCCCAAACATGATCAAGTTAGAAAAAGAGATAAATTGTCCTCTCTCTATATGTGTAACTTTTATGGAAACTCCGCCCCCTATTGGTAAAATAATATAACTGCAAATCACTAAGAAAAGCTCTGTTTTTGACTTTATACAAACATCTTTAAACAGATTTATGAAATCTGTTGATGTAAAAAATACTTTTTTGCAACACAACAATCAAATTATGAAACAATATAATTTTGTAAATTAAAGGATTACTATTTAACTTAACTCATATTCACACGACTCCGGTGTGTTCGACTTCATACGGATATGCGCAAACTGATAATATTTATGACATCAAAATACCGCGAGAGTGATTCCCATACTTTGCTTTTGATTCGCTCTCGCGGTTCTTCGATGTCAAAAACAGACTTGTCTGCGCAGAGCTGCGTGAAGTCGAGGTTTCAGTCTTAACACGCAGCAACAACTTCAGCACCAAGGAAAGCAACCCGTTTCACAGCGATGATTGGCCAACGATGCGAAAGGAGGTGTGTCTACAATACAATACAGCCTTCCAATTGGACATTACAGTATTAGGGAGGTGCCTGAGAGTCGGAAATAATAACTGTCACTCAGTAAGGATTACCACAACAATCCCAAGAAACAGATTTGTTTTACTGCCTACTTTGGCTGCAACCTTTGTTTTATTTATTTAAGTCGTAAGCGGAATGTGTGCGTGAGCATGCACTTAAAAGACATGCTGTTTTAGAGAGGTGTTTCAAAGGTAAGACGATTATTTTCTGTCTATTCAAAGTCTCCATTAAACCCGGGACGGATGGCTTAGGTCAAACTGCATGATGAATCTCGTTATTGCAATGATAAACAAACGAATGCATCATAAAGGTTGTAAAGTTAAAGATTGTTCAAAGATCATTGTTACGATCACAGTTGGGACGGATGTAATATGTGATGTTGGTCATTTTTAGATAATAGACAAATGGGTGATCCCTCATCCCTCTCTTGCGACTTAAGCCACACGTTTCTAAAGCAGTTTCTAGCCAGCAGGCTTTGGTAAGACATTACACGTCTCCATAAATAATACAAATCTGACAGTAATTCAGTCTCTTTCCATTTTCAAACAAGACATTATTTAGTTTTTTATATATTTGAATAACTTAAATATTTGAATATTTCATAGTTTCATAAATGCAAGGAGACACTGTAAGTTCTAAATGGCTAAAAGCTCATTGCTGATTTTGATAAAACATAATTGCCATTACTTTTCAATGCATTCATACTATAACATACAGTAGTTACTATAACAGCATTGGTAATATTCACAAACTGTCTAAAATCAAACACAGATTGCATAACCAATTATCAGTCATAACAGCTTATACAGTAATATGTTTAACATAAACATTTTAATGTTCATAAGACAAATGAGATTACTTTTATTTATAACCCCACATTTTATTAGATGCTAATATTTTACCTTTATCTCCTGTTCTTTTAAAGGAGTATTTCGTTTACTTGTAGATTCACATCACAAGAGAAGAAGTTGTCACGACCAATTTTCCAATGGCTGGTAAGACCTCCTACAATCAGACCACAAAATTGCACATTCTTAGCATTATATTACATATATATGTATATATACCGATACAAACATCAATATGAATATAATATAAGAGTTATGTACTGTTCATTTGTCCTATAGAAAACAACTTTCCTCCTCTGCCTGGTTTTATACCACTAAAGCCATGTTTTCACCAGGACTTTGAGGAAATTCCCGACCAGCACCGCACCATGTGCAAGAGACTCTATTACCTGTGGATCTGTGAGTCTGTAAAACACATTAACTTAACTATCAATGTCACAGATGATAATAGAGACAGAACCCTGGAAGCAGCCTGTTGCTTACTGGAATTAGTTATTAAACAATTATGTTAAAACAAAATATAATGTTCTGGGCCCCTAACCTTGGAAAAGGGAAAACAGTTGCCCCTGGATAAGTAGGCCTCTAGAAATGTTCCCACCTTTCACCTTTTTACCAATAGATACCCCTACTCCCATATAGAATAACATGGACATGCTGCTGACTATGTTTAACAGGGTGTTTATATATTAAATTGATTGTCATCTCTTTCTGTAGATATTCCCTGTAGCTGATCCTTCCCAAGGTACTATACTCACGTGATGCATTTGAATGAAGTGGCATGCTTTATATTCACTTATTCTTTTTTCGATTTTGCATTTTGTAAGTTTCAGTAAAATATTTTTTTCTTGGCTCTTTTTGTGGTTTCAGACAATAGACTGCATGTCACTGTTGTTGTGTGTTTACTATTCAACTTCTTTCTTTTTAAAATACTTATTTTTAGGGCCCGAGCACACCGGGGTGTGAGGACCCTATTGTTCTTCAAGGAGTTATTATTATTAGGGCCCGAGCACCGAGGAGCAGGCCAGAATGGCCTGCACCGAAAGGTGCGAAGCCCTATTGGTTTTGCTCGAATTTATTATTATTAGGGCCCGAGCACCGAGGAGCAGGCCAGAATGGCCTGCACCGAAAGGTGCGAAGCCCTATTGTTTTTGCTCGGATTATTAGGGCCCGAGCACCGAGGAGCAGGCCAGAATGGCCTGCACCGAAAGGTGCGAAGCCCTATTGATTTTGCTCGGATTATTATTTTTATTATTTTTTTTTTTTTTTTTTTTTTTTTTTTTATTATTTTTTTCAACACTTTTGGGAATTTTGAGTGCCTTAACATACTCGAAAACTCTTGAAATTTGGCACAGACGTCAGAGTCGTCCGTCATCGCAGAAAACCAAAGGCTGGAACACGGGCGTGGCAGGGGGGCTCTGTAGCGCCCCCTGTAATGAAAAAAAAAACATTGGTGCACAGATCGGACAAACATGTACACACATGTACGAAAGTTGGTACGCATATAGATCTCATCGACCCGAACAACTTTCGTACTCTAACATATTAGCTCCGCCCAACAGGAAGTCGGCCATTTTGGATTGTTTAAAAAATGCATGCGGTGAACTTTTAAATACTCCTCCTAGTGGATTAATGGGATTGACACCAAACATGGTGATCATGAAGCTGAGACATTGTACTTGCTAAATTGCGAAGGGATTTTTGATATCTCGAACGGTTTTGTCATGGCGAGGCGACAAATTCATGGCGAAATCAGAGAAACAGGAAGTGTCTAATATCTAAGGCAAAAAATGTCTTATTGTGATGACACGCGGGGTGTTTGTTCGTCTGAAGATTCCGATCGCATCGATGTGCCTATTGTGACTCCCGGGTATAGCGCCACCACCAGGCACCAGGAAGTGTGGCAGTCACAAAAGGTGAATTTTTTTGACAGTTCCATCCAATGTTCTTTTAAATACTCCTTCTAGGATATTCATGCGATTGACACCAAAAGTGGTCAACATGATGCTGAGACATTGTGGATGATAAATTGCGAAGGTATTTTTGATATCTTGAACGCTGTTCCCATGGCAACGCGTCAAACTTTACTTTCATTTTGAAGGCATATTGAAGCCTTACAGTTGCATGCAGTGAACTTTTAAATACTCCTTCTAGAATATTCATGCGATTGACTCCAGAAGTTGACAACATGATGCCGAGACATTGTAGATGATAAATTGCGAAGGAATTTTTG